>NW_007815918.1:0-909 GCF_000696425.1 Galeopterus variegatus | reverse complement strand
GAGGGTCCCACAGCACACAGTTCCTCTTTGACTCCCCCCAGCACGGGTCGACCGGGGCGCCATCTGGGAGTGCTCTCCGGCAGCTTCCATGTAGCTTCAGAGCGCTCCGGGCTCCCCTCTGCCAACCAGAAATCAGTTAGGGATTCTTCCGAACTGAGGCCCACAGAGATGGTATCTGCCTCCCAGAAACAGGGAGTTTACCTGGGGCAGAAGCCCAGGGTGTGGTGGAGAGACGATCTGGGCAGGCTCCTCTTCCCTGCCCTCCCGACGCTGGCCAGGGGCTCCCCACACTACCAGCCCCGTCAGAGATCCATGGGAGTGTGGGATTGTAGGCCAGTCCACAGGCCCCGGGGTGCCCCACGTAGAGTTAAGCAAGTGGCACGTCTCAGTGAGGAGCCGTGCCAACCAGAGATGGCTGGCCTGCCTGATCTGAGCTGGCCGTCTCCACCCCCACCCAAGAAAATGGAGGCAGCTTTGTTGTGGGCGCCTAGCCTCGTGTGATAGTGGGAGCCAGGCGGGCGGGGACCAGTCGGGCTTCACCCCGCAAGTGGGGCTGGACTGGGGGTGACTCACAGAGCTCGCAGAGTTCGGCCGGTCCGGCGCCTTCCACTCCGTTTCTGTGTCATCTCTGCTGACTTATTTGGCCTTTGTTGTCTCGGGCTGCTCGCTCGAACCCGCAGCAGGGCTTGGGCGCTCTCAGGATTCTTCTTTTTTGTCGGCCCTAAAACCTCGAACCTGTAGTTGCTTGTTTGTCGTTGTAGGTTCGCTGTTCAAAGATGTATTCATTTTTTCTTGCTCTTGGAAATGCAAATAGTACTCTGCTATCACAGCGCACACTTCTCAGGGTCGCTCTGTCTCCTGGCATGGCCGCTCCAGATCCGTCGCCATCTTAAAAGTCTTCGTTCAAAG
>NW_007815917.1:0-909 GCF_000696425.1 Galeopterus variegatus | reverse complement strand
GGGTGCAGTTTGATGAAAAGACTCAGGCCCAGATCAGAGTTTCTACACAACCAAGGTGCACCAGATCTCTGGAGAGCTGGAAGTGCCTATAAAGTCAACCATTATAACCTGAGCTACACAAAAAGCCTTCCTCAGGGAATCAGCAGCAAAGCAGCAATTTAGCTCAACCACACAGCTCAAGTACAGTTCCCAACAGAATGTTCCCCAACTTTAGAAGTAAGCAAAGGACAAAAAAATTAGTTCCTGACCAGGCACACCGCCAGTGCCTTAGGCCTGTCCTGGGACCCAAGGCTTAGAGCCAGGGACCAGACCCCCCTCCCACAACCAGGCATACTACCAGCACTTTGGGGCCCACCTGGGGACCTGAGGTATGAAGCCAGGCACCCGATCCCCTTCCCATAACATGGCACGCCAGTGCCTCGGGGCCTGCCTGGGGTCCTAAGGCATGGATCCAGGGACCAGACACCCCCTCAACGACTAGGCACACCACCAGCGCCAAGGAGCATGCCAAAAACATCACCTCCATGTGGGTGGCCCACCACAGCCACCACAATAACCATGGCTACCGCAAAAGCAGCGAGATGCCACAACCACCATGCAGATGGTCTGCCAGCCACTGGAGAGCATTGACACAAGGAGAGTCACCAGCAGAGACCAAAGAAAAGAGGATGTCTCTCTCCACAAAACCCATTCCAGAGTGACAGAAGAAGCATCTGCTCTATGATAATATTGGGGGACCTGAACATACTTCTCACCATTGGACTGATCATCTAGGCAACAAATCAACAGAGTAACTGTTACTCTTTCAGAAGGAGAGAATTCTAGGGTAATTAGAGGGGGTAGCGGGGAAGGAAAGGGGGATGGGGAGAGATTGGTCAAGGGGCATAAAGAATAAGTATGATATGGGGC
>NW_007815916.1:0-909 GCF_000696425.1 Galeopterus variegatus | reverse complement strand
AATATGAGTCTCTTTCTCCAACTCATCAGGACCTCAATATTACTCTCAGATCATGGTATCATTTCCACTTTCTCCCATCATTTTGTCCTTATGTACATGTACCTTAAAATGCCTCATCCTTTAAATGTGCAGATTTTCATAATATTGTGTAATGTTTTTATATAAACTATCTTTCCCTTATTACTTGCAACAAATGTATGACTTCGGAAGAAATTAAAGCCCTCTATGATTTATTTTAGTTACATCCCACAAATACGCAATCTCTACAGGTCTCCTTCAATCAGTTTCTGTTTCATTCTATTTATGATCCTAATCCTGTGCTTTTTCAATAAAAAATTTCAGACTAACATGGAAAGTTCTGGTCTACACTAATTTATAACATATTTTAATATGAAATAAAATTTTCTCAGTTGTAGCTTAATGTTCTTTTCCTCTGTCTCATTAAATCTCAATAAACATGGGTTCCAGTAAAAAGTTTCAAAAATCTACTTTAATCTTTTGGATGCTTTTTATGCACATATGCTAATGATTCTACAATTATAATTAATCTTGAGATCACTCTTTTTTTACCTGAATAGTGAATCCTTAAACAATGTTGTCTGTGTCACTCACCAGAAGATGTCTCTTTTCTTTGTAACTTAATTCTCTGTGAATTCTCCATAGCATTTTTTCAACTGTATATTTAATCAACATATGTTAATATTAATTTATTTTATACAATGAAAAGTATGTAACACCAGCCTGGAGATCAATAAATATGAAAAAAAAATCCTTTTTTGCTCATTCACTCAATATATATGAATATTTAGTGAAAACCTATTATATAAAGAAATTCTGCCAAAATATCAATGACATTCTTCACAGAAATAAAAAAAAAAGCAATACAAACATTCATATGGAACAACAAAA
>NW_007815915.1:0-909 GCF_000696425.1 Galeopterus variegatus | reverse complement strand
ATAAAGAAAATGAAATATATTGCTTACAGTTTCAGAGGCTGGGAAGTCCAAAGTCCAGGGAGCATATCTGGGGAAGGCTTTCTTTAGTGGTGATTTTGGTGATGGCGGAGAATCACATTGCGAAATGGTGGAGGAGAGAGAGCAAGAGAGAAACTCCTCATTCACTCTCCTTTTAAAGCCCTCAGAACCTTAATCCATTCACTATGGCATGGTCCTACAATCTAATCACCTCTTCAAAGCCCCACCTTTCAGAAACCATAATAGGATTTCCCACCCTCAACAGTTACAGTGGGGATTAAGATTTGGGGGGACATTCAACCCAAGACAGGTGATATCTCATTGTGTTTTAATTTTCATTTCCTTTATGATTAGTAGTGTTGATCATATTTTCATATACATATTGGCCAATTGTATGTCTTCTGCTGACAAATGCCTATTCTGGTCCTTTGCCCTCTTTTTGTTTGTTTCTTTTTTATTTTTTTATCTTAATATTTATTTGTACATGTTATCAGTACAGTATGTTATCTCAAGACATGCATATAGTGTACAAAGACTCACTTAGGGTGGGTAGCATAGTTTGGTACGTATTAGTCCACCACTTTTCCTCCTCTTTCTCCCCCAGCCCCCATTTCTGGTAACCATTATTCTACTTTCTATTTCTATGAGAACCACTTTTTTGTTTTTATATGAGTGATATACAATATTTGTCTTTTTGTGCCTGACTCACTTCAGTGAACATGATGGTTTCCAGTTCCATCCATGCTGCTGCAAATGATAGGATATCATTTTTTTAATAGCTGAATAGTTTTCCGTTGTGTATATGTGCCACAATATTTTTATCCATTCAGCCGTTGATGTACATTTAGGTTAATTCCATCTCCTGGCTATTGCGAATAGTGCTGCGATGAA
>NW_007815914.1:0-909 GCF_000696425.1 Galeopterus variegatus | reverse complement strand
TTTCCCCCTTTTCTTCCTCTTTAAAGTGACTGCCAGACAACTACAGCTTAAACTCCTCTCATGCTGTGAGAAGCTGCTCCCTCTGGCTAGCAGTGGCTTGCCCTGACAGGTAACCAGCAGAGGTGGGAGGGCCAGTCCTACACTGTGAAGATCTTGCTTGAGCAGGTTCCCCCAGATGGGGGATGCATGAGAGTGGTGGGGATTCATTCCCATGCCATGCAGTGACTGCAAGCCTGGAAGCTGCTAAAATCCTCTTTACCTTTCTCTGACTTTCTGAGCCCTGTTCTGCTGTTTGGTTGGATTGTACCTGCTATTGTAGGTGCACCCTGGAGGGCTCCCAGCTATGCTTTTCTCTCTGATTTAAATGTAGTTGGTTCTTTTCTTCTTTATGCCAGCAACAGTGGGGAGAACTGCTTTTATCAATTACTGTGTCAGTGTAATAGGTTGGCCCCGCTGATTGGGACTAGGATAAACTGGACCCCACTGCTCCTCTTTTCTCTTTGCTTGTTTGCTTGGTTAGACATTTAGTTGAGTATAGGTAATCTGAATAAACCTTCCAATCCTTGCACCAACTTTTGGACTTTCATTTGTTTAGTGCGAAAGAGCAAGCCAAGCCTGGTCTGTCGGTAGTAAGTGTGGTGCTGATAACACCAAGGTCAAGTGTTTGGATCCCTGTACTGGCCATCTGCCAAAAAAAAAAAAGAAAGGGAAGTTCGAAAGCCAGCTTGATAAGCAGAAACTTAACCTCCTGGTTTTTACTGTGTAGCCTCTCAATATATCTGGGCTTTAGTCTGAGGAAATATTTATATAAATAAATGAATGATCTTAGATTAATAAAGGGAAAATTAGTTGGATCTCTAACTTACTAATTTTTTTTTTTTTTTTTTTTTTTTTTTTTTTTTTTTCCGT
>NW_007815913.1:0-909 GCF_000696425.1 Galeopterus variegatus | reverse complement strand
TTTTAAAAAGTTAAAGCAACAATAAGTACTATGCCTTGGCCAAGCTTTCTAAAAGAAGGACTATTAACAGGGGAGTGGATCTCAAACTGGAAATTCTGATTATAAAGTAAAAAATACTTCAAAAGAAAAGTTGAGAGCATTTAAAGAAGAATGTGGAGTCATTCTGAGCTCGGCCTTCGGAGTCATGAAGACCATGACGTTGGGTTGAGCTCTTGCTTTGTCACCTACTAATGTAACCTTAGTGCAGGGTTTCTTCATCATGATACTATGGACATTTTTGGCCAGATCATTATCTGTTGTGGGTGACCTTCCTGTACATTATAGAACATTTAGCAGCATCTTTGACCTCTGTCCTCTATAGGCTAGTAGCATCCCACTTCCCAACTGTAACAACCGAAAACTTCTCCAAACATTGCCAGATGTTTCGGGGAGTTGGGGGGGGGGGGCAAAATTTTCTGGTTAAGAATCATTGCTTCAGGCAAATTACTAAAAAGTATATTTTTTAAAATATAGAACTGTTCTGGAATGATCATGCTCCCAAATAGAGCAAACGCTGTAGTCAGGGAACTAAAACCAAGAATTTGGAAAAGGTTGTCCAATGACATTAAATCATTTCAAGTTTCTTACAAATTAAAAAATTTTACATGAAATCTCTGTGTCAGCTGGTAATCTGACGTGAAAATATGGAATTTTGCAAGCTATGAAATGGTATGATTGATGAACGTTTCTGGCAAAATTATATAGCATATCATTAGACAGGTGACTTAATTTAGAAAAGAAAGTGTAATTGTAGGAGTTAGAATGGGTTTACAAGAACTAAGCAAGCCAAACAACTTAATTTCTTTTTCTTTTTTTTGGATAGATTATTAATTTGGGTAATACTCAGACACCAACTGGGTGTACTGCAAA
>NW_007815912.1:0-909 GCF_000696425.1 Galeopterus variegatus | reverse complement strand
GGAGCGCCGCCGCGCTTCCCAAGCGGCGCACTATCCAGTGCGCCACCGGGCCGGCCTTCAACAGACTTTTTGAAGTGCCCTCATGTACATGTGTACAAACACCACTCAGATCAAGATATATTTATATACCAAGGTCAAGGGTTTGGATCTCTGTACCTGCCAACCAAAAACCAAAAACAATCAAAGAACAAAAAAGATACAGACATTTCCATCACCCCAGAAAGTTTCGTTGTACTTTAGAGTAGTCACCCTCCCACAGAGGTAACCACTGTTGTGACTTCTGTCACTATAGACTAGTTTTGTCTGTTCTTGAACTTTATGTGAGCGGAATCAGACAGCAGGTGTTCTTTTGTGTGTTGCATGTATAAGTAGTTTGTTCTTTTTTATTGATGTGTAGTCGTCCATTGTATGAATATACCACCGTTTCTTTATTCATCTCCTGTTGTTGGACATTTGGGTTGTTTCTAAACATTTTTTTTTAGTTGTGAAGTTGTATGAACATTCATGTACATATTTTTTTATGGACATATGCACTAATCACTCCTTGGTATATACCTAGGAATGGAATTGCTGAGTCACAGGCTAGGCGTATGTGTAGCTTTACTAGAAGTTGCCAAACAGTTTTCCAAACTAGTTGTTCCATTTTATGTTCCCATTCTCACCAGTACTTGATATCGACAGTATCTTTAATTTTAGCTGTTCTTGGTGTGTGTGTTATCTCATCAGAGTATTAATTTGAATTTCTCTGATGACTAGTGATGTTGAGCATATTTTTGTAATCTTATTGGCCATTCAAAGGTCTTCTTGTGGGCTGGCTGGTTGGCTTAGTTGGTTGGAGCACAGTGTTGATAACACCAAGGTCAAGGCTCAGATCCCCTTACTGGCAAGCCACAAAAGAAAAAAAAAAAA
>NW_007815911.1:0-909 GCF_000696425.1 Galeopterus variegatus | reverse complement strand
GCGATCCCGTTGCCGGTCCCGGTCCAGTACGGGCGCGACACTGAGGGTTGCGAGCCGTTGCCAGTCACGAAAAAAGACAAAAAGGGGAAAAAAAAATTCCATAGATAATTTACACATTTCTAATTTAAATCAGAATAATTACCATATTATTAATCCTAATATAAGTTATAGGCATAATAAAAAAGTTATAGGCATTGTAACTTAACATAAATATTCAGGACATCTAGAAAATGCTTTCCTATATGGTCTTGAACATGTTTCTTAGTTTGTTTTTTTATCTGTAATATATTAATACATTAATCAGCATTCGATGAAATTCAACATCCCTTCATGATAAAGACTCTCAGCAAATTAGGTATAGAAGAAAAGTATCTCAACATAATAAAAGCCATCTATGACAAGCTCACCACCAATATCACCCTGAATGGGGAAAAATTGACGGCTTTTTCCTTAAGAACAGGAACAAGACAAGGATGCCCACTCTCACCACTACTGTTTAAAATACTACTGGAAGCTCTATCCAGAGCAATTAGGTAAGAGAAAGGAATAAAGTTCATCCAGATTGGAAAAGACAAAGTAAAACTGTCCTATTTGCAGATGACATGATCTTATATATAGACAAACCTGAAGACTCTATCATAAAACTCTTAGAGCTGATCAATATTTTCAGTAAGATTGTAGGATACAAAATCTATACCCCTCAATCGGTTGCACTCATATATCCCAAAAATGAACTAACAGAGAAATCAAGAAAGTAAGCCCAATTACAACAGCCACCAAAAAAAAACCAAAAACCCATCTAGGTATCGATTTAAACAAGGAGATGAAAGAGCTCTACAATGAGAACAAGAATTCACTACTGAAAGATATTAAAGAAAAAATAAAAAGATGGACAGACATTCCATGTTC
>NW_007815910.1:0-909 GCF_000696425.1 Galeopterus variegatus | reverse complement strand
AAGAAGACATAATATCTGAATAATTCTATAGCCGTTAAAGAAATGGGATGACTGGTTAAAAACCTACTCACCCCCTCAAAAGAGACAAAGCCCCTTCCTAACTTGGACTGGCTCGTTGCTGGGGGCCCGCCCTCCATGAAGAGCATCTGGAGAGTGGTTGGAAGAGTGGGATTCCCAGGACGGCGTGGGAGGAAGTGGAGACTAAACGTGAAGTCAGCCGCTGAGGGCCAGATCGCAGAGTACGTGGCTCAGCACTTCTGTGGGGCTTTGTGTTCCATGGTCCCTGGCATATGCTCCCGGCTTTGGGTTGGGACCCAGAGAGAGGTGAGAAAACAGGGAGGCTCAGAGTTGCCTTAGGGACCCTGATCAAGGCCTCAGTGTTCAGCGTGGACTGCAGACCAGCAGCAGTGGTGTCTGCAGGAGGGGCTTGAAATGCAGAGTCCCAGGCCCACCAGAGCTGTTGGGTCAGAAACCACATTTTTTCAAGATTCGTGGGGACCGTGTATACATAGTGTTTCACTAGCGCTGGATTAAGAGGATCAGCCCAGCCCAGCAGCCTGCCAGAAGAGTAAACTATCTCTGGAGGAAGAAAACATCACCTGACCTCTCAAACTAACCCCCACTCTTACAAAGACAGCCTTTAGACCTGTGGGCAGTGGTGCTGTGGTCCATACAGTGTCCTGGTCTGGGCAGTGGAGTGTTCTGGGCAGAAGTGGCTGACCGTGGAGACATCCAGCTCCGTCCGCTTTCTCTGGCTGTGCTGTGAGCATGGCGGGAAGCAGCCCATTGTGCTGGCTGGGGCAGCTCAGTCAGGCTGCAATCGCTGGGGGTCGTGCTGAAGCCCACCTGCCTCCAGGCTAGCCTTGCCCGCGCCGCGGCTGGGGAGGCACTAGTTGGCCAGCAGGGGGC
>NW_007815909.1:0-909 GCF_000696425.1 Galeopterus variegatus | reverse complement strand
AGCGCCACCGCGCTTCCCAAGCGGCGCACTATAGCAGTGCGCCACCAGGCCGGCCCCATAGCACAAACTTTCTGAAGTGCCCGCAGCTAGTACAGGAATCTAGCACCAGGGCGCCCCGTCACTCCTTCCTTGCGCCTGTACTACTGTGGTCGTGTATTTTACTTCTCCACAATATAAACATCACCACGCATCATTACCATTTCAGCTTTATGTAGTTAATCGCCTTTTAAAATGATTTAAGTTATAAAAAAATAAGTCCTTATGTACATGCATGCAGTTACTCCTCATTTCTTTGTGTAGATCCAGACTCCTGTCCGGCGTTGTCCCTGTGTCGGAAGGACTTCCTCCAACACCTCTCATGGTATAGTTCTGCTGTGATAAATTCTTTCAGCTTTTGTATGTCTGTAAAAGAAAGTCCTTATTATTAAATATATTTTGAAATATATTTTTACTGGGTAAAGAATTCTCAGTTAGACTTCTTTTTCTCTCAGGACTTTAAAGATGTCTTTTAGCTTGCATCGTATCCTACAAGCAATGTGTAGTGTCGTTTTCTCTGTTCCTTTGTATGTCATGCATGTTTTTTCTCTGGCTACTTTTAAGATTTTCTTTTTGTTACTGGTTTTCAGCAATTTGTTTATGATGTTCCTTTTAGTTTTCTTCCTATTTCTTGTGCTTGGTTTTGTTGAGCTTCATGGTTTCATATTTTTGATCTTATCTGAAAAATTTTCAGACCTTATTTCTTTTTAATTAATTAATTATTATTATTATTATTATTATTATTTTATATTCTAAGATGTTGTGGAGTAGTTGGGGGGAGGGGAAGAGGAGAAAGGGAGGGAGATGGGGGGAGGAGGAAGAAGGGAGGGTGGGGTGTCATCAAAGCCTGTGGCACGCCTCTCATTCCAACAG
>NW_007815908.1:0-909 GCF_000696425.1 Galeopterus variegatus | reverse complement strand
ATCCCAATGCCCATAATATCTACATATGTTAAAGTACGAAGGAGTGTCTCTTCCTGGGATGATATGCAAATTTTTATGTCCTTAGCAAAAATATATATCACAGTAGTAAGAAATATTATACTTCAATAAAAAGTGAATATATTTTATGCCACAATAGTTGAATTGGGCAATAGTTTATCTGTGGCTCCCACCTTATAGACAAGAAACAAAGTAATTTTAGAAAATTAATAAGCTCTATAAATCTTATGATCTTTAAGTTATAAACTTTATTTCTTCATTATAGCTAAATTTATGCTAATTTTGCATTCTACTTTGTAGATGTAAGTCAGAGTTTTAAATATAATTAATATAATTAACTTTTAAGGATATATCAGTGTATTAATTATCCAGAGTTAAGAGTTTCTTCAGCATCCCAGTATATATCCTATGCCAAAATTTTATGCCAAGGACACTAGAATTAAAAATGAGCAACAGGATTTTTGATGGAAGAAAGTATTTTGGGTCTTAATGTCTGAAAAGAAAGCCTCCAGTATAATACACTATAAAATATTCACTTTATCCTAAAATAATCATGAAATAATATGCTCAATAACTCAGATGACTGTTTCATAGTTTCACAAATCAAATTTCATCATTTACTAATATAAAAATCTAGCTCTTGAGCTTTTATTGCCAGGAATTGTGCTAGATTCTAAAAGTACATTATTTTAGTTAATCTTCCCTATGACTATATGAGATCAGCACTATTATCACTCTCATACCAATAAAGAAACTGAGGCATGGAAGGGCTAAAAAAAAACTTTCCCCTGGCCATGCAAGGTGATAGCGGATTGAAAACCAAACAGTCTGGGCCGGCCCGGTGGCGCACTGCTACAGTGCACTGCTTGGGAGTGCGGCAGCGCTCCCGCC
>NW_007815907.1:0-909 GCF_000696425.1 Galeopterus variegatus | reverse complement strand
CCTGGCAGATAACTGTGGCCTCCTGTCCTCCAGGGGGAACTCTCTGGAGACCTGGTAATGCAGCCACCTTCGCCAGAACCATCAGAAACAGAGCTGAATGGGTCTGCTCTGAAAAAAAGTCCACACTTCCTTCATCCTCTTGCAACACTGCTGGCTTTTCACACACAAGTGGCTAATTCAGAATGGAATATAATTAAAAGAAACTTGAGCAGATCAAGACACATAAGATGAGAGCCAAGAAAAACACGTAGGTCATTGAGAAAACTGCCCTGCTAGATGCTGGAGATGTGACCTACTACACAAAGGCACCAAGGGTGGGCATGTCCCAGCAGTGGGGTTCCACCCAGTATGGGAGGCCAGTCAGTGCACTGGACCTCACATGGACCAGCGCCAATGACCAAAGCCGGCTACACTGGGGGTGAGAGGGACTTCCTCATGAGATGTCACTGAGCATAGGGGCTGGGTAAAACACAAGCAGAGAAGAGCCACAGTACCTGAGCAATCCAGGTGAGAAAGAAATAACAGAATATCCAAACTTTCTGGACACAAAAATTATGTTCCCTAAAGATTGGGAAGATTTAGAATAGCAGGCCAGTCTTGAGCTGGAGGAGACCTGAAAAATCATCTGATCGAGGGGATCTAAACCTTTTGTGTGTGTGAGATGAACCTGTTTTGCAGACTGATGAAGCCCATAAATCCCTTCTCAAAATAATGCTTTTAACTGTGTAAAATAAAATTAGTAGGATTACAAAGGAAACCAATTACACGGAAAGACAGTTATCAAAATATTTAAAAAACAAATGTGTGATGCAGTAAAATATATATATATGTATGCTTCTTTTTATTTCTTATTTATTTACTTTTATATATGCTTCTTTATCAGTGTATTAAGCAACAAGATTAGGCGGC
>NW_007815906.1:0-909 GCF_000696425.1 Galeopterus variegatus | reverse complement strand
GTGTCTGGTAATGATACCTATTTCACCCCATAAGTATGTACAATCAGCTATGTTACAATTTTAAAAAAAAAGATACCTATTTCATAGTATTTGGGAGAAGAGTAAATAACACGTGGATATAAAGTACCTAATGAGTGCATCCGATCAGCAATCAATCACCGTCAGTATCTTCTTCCTGCTTCTCTGATCTACACCCCTCTTCAGGATGAGACTTCAAGTTGACACATTTTTCCATTTTTTTGAGTCTCTGTCTTATATTACCCCATTTCATGCGTCCTTGTCTTCATTTCCTTATCAAGCACGCGCTGCTACCTCATTTCTAAGTAAATATGAATCCCCCCTTTGACTTTGCATCTCTGGAAAATCCTCCATTCCCTGCTTTCGGTGGCCTGGTGACAGGCCCCATTTCATCTTCCCACTCTCTCCTATTTATAGGTTTCACATTTGCGGCAGGTTTGCTGCAGAACGCTCAGAAATTGCCAAGAGAAATCCTATGCGCAGGAAACCCAGATGGGCGCTTTCCCCGGTGACCGTCATTGTGATCTCGTTCTGATCCTCCCCTGAACCGCTGCACAAAAGCAGCCAGATGTTCCCGCAGCAACCAGAGGGGCCCTTGTCCACTGCTGAAGGATAGGAGAGTTTCCATTTTTCAATGAACCACGTGCTTACACGGAGGGCTGAGTCCACAGTCTGACAGGCCTGCGTTCGGAGAGGGAGGCAGGCATGGGCGTGGGGACCAGGAGGGAGCAGCAGAGACAATCTCCATGTTCAGAGCCTCCGCTTGGACTTGGCAAACTCACAGCAATGAACCAACAGGGCTGTTCCAGCATCTTCACTCCAGAGGGGATCCGAGGTGGTTAGGTTTGATTCCTGAACATTTCCCATTCCAGCTAGAAAACAGATGAGTGT
>NW_007815905.1:0-909 GCF_000696425.1 Galeopterus variegatus | reverse complement strand
AAATGGGTGTTTCTCATCCCTTGTCATACTTTACCTCTCTGAAGCAGTTGGCTTCACCTTCTTTAAAATACTGCACATTCCTCTCTCCAGATATTCTTTCTACTTCCCTGGCTGTGTCTTCACAGCATAGTCAGTTCACAGCAAGGTTGTTTGCTTCCTGGAGGCCTGCAGGAGTGTCTGCCGCTGCTTTTAAAGCCTGCCCAATTGAGCCAGGCACACCCAGAATAATCTCCCTTTTGATAAACTCAAAGTCAACTGATTAGGACCTTAATTACATCTGCAAAATCCTTTTACTGCTGCCATACAATGTAACATAATCACAGAAGTAATATCTCATCATATTCATAGGTTTGTCCACACTCAAGGAGAGATTATATGAGAGCTTGAGTCACTGGGGGTCACCTTGGAATTCTGCCTACCACAAGGGCCATGGTTAGGAAGGTCCTCCTAGAGACTGGATTTTTGATGATGAACCTGTAGAAATATTTGGTGAGATTTTACCAAATATTTTTGGTGAGATTTCACCAGTGATTAGTCAGGGTCTTCCAGAGAGACAGAATGAATAGGATATGTTATAAATATATGAGAGGGTACTTATTAGGGGAATTAGCTCATGCAATCATCAAAAGAAGTCCCACGATAGGCCGTCTGCAAACTGGATGCTGGTAGCGTGGCTCAGTCCAAGCCTGAAGCCCTCAGAACCAGGAAAGCTGATGGTGTCCTTGGTATAAGCTCTGATGTCCACAGACAGGAGAGAAGAGAGTATCCCAGCTTCAGCAGATAGAAAGTGATTCACCTTTTTTCTGTTTTTTGCTCTCTCTGGGCCCTCAGCAGATTGAGGGCAGATGTTTCCCACCCAATCCACTCAGACTCTCATGCTAATCTCTTCTGGAAACACCCTCATGGACA
>NW_007815904.1:0-909 GCF_000696425.1 Galeopterus variegatus | reverse complement strand
GGTACACTCCAGATACTTTATAAAGTTCATATTTCACTACATGGACACTGTTTTATTTGCACTCTATTTATGTACATTAACATCTTTTTAAAGTCAGTGCATTGTTGACAAGTTTTATACAGTAATTTACATGGTGAATGTAGTTAATAGTTAATTTAATAAATTTTCTGCTAGTTCATGAATTTAAAAAAGTGAATTACAACCAATATAACAAATAGATCAAACAACATTAGTAGATTGTGCTACCTGTTTAAATAAAACATCTGAAAAGAAATTTAAAATCTTCCACTTTTTCATGGGACTTGTCCAGGTAAGAATGGACAGATTTTATATACTGAAAATCTTGAAACTATGAAGTATGCATTTTGTCTGACTTCATTACATTATACCATTTAGGCCACTCCTTCCTACTTGAAATTATGTTCTTCTTCTAAAAGGGGTTTCAACTTAGGTAGCCATTTAAGACAACCTTTCCATATGCTCTCAGAACTAGATAGTTCCTGGCCTCAGATATCAGAACAAAAGTGCTTAATTACATTGGTACTTACTGTCCATGAGGAAGGAAGGTTAATGGAATCTGACTATGAATGAGAATCAACTTCCAGGGTCTAAACGAATTTTTAAAAGATCAAAAAAGGTGGAACATTTCCTTTGAATATATAAACAACACAGAAAAAAAAAATGCTGCCCGACATATCAGTTATACTTTTGCTACAGTCTTGAATAATCAGAGGAAAAAAATGAAGCGAGCAAAGAGACATAACTTTGATGACTAGTGTAAAATAAAATAAAAAAAGGACAAATACCAAAATAAAAAAAATGGACATGCAAACAAAAGTTTACTACCTAAAACAACCAATTTGATTAAAAATACTTATGAACTATTAATGTTTGGGGTGTATTTTGTTT
>NW_007815903.1:0-909 GCF_000696425.1 Galeopterus variegatus | reverse complement strand
GTGTGTGTGTGTGTGTACACAGCATGCACTGCACAAACATTAACTGTGATTTGTCTCTATTACTGGTGTAAATGGGCTGGGGGCTGGCAGGCAGGCATGTGTGCTTCATGTATGTGGGGTGGGGGCCATCCTCCCACTAGAAGAGGACTTCTTCTGTCTATTCTTTCCTGTTCTGGGGGTGGGGGTGGAGGCTACAGAAGAGTGGAAGAGACAGAGAGAGCATGCAGCGGATATTGTGGGTTGGGATAACATCCTAGTTGGGAGCCCGAGAGGGAGACCACAAGAATGACAAAAAGGGCCTTTGAGAGGGCAGCAGGGCTCTGTGATCTTGGATAGATTCTTACCTTAACCTGTTTCCTTGCCTTGGACAAGATTTCTAAGCACTCAGAGTCCTGGAGAATTGTGATATCCTACAGCAGGAGGGAGGAAAGCCAGACTTCCTGAAGCACCCCCCAGGCACCTGAACTACCAGGAAGAGTAGATGGTCTGTTTTCTTTTTCTCACACCCATCCTAGCTCTCATGAACATGTGGTGCCTTCTTTTCTGACTTATTTCCAACCAGTCTTGCCAAGGATCTGTAGTTGTGGGCACCCTTCCACCCCCTGCCACTCGGTGCTCCATAACTCAGAGATTCCGACTCATTTTGTCCTCCTATACTGGTCTGGGTTAGGAGCTTCTGCCAAGCCTGGAGCTTTTTGCCTACACACTTGGTAACACAGCAGGAGGCGCAAAGGTTAGACTGCAGGTAGAATTTAAGGCCTAGGAGGCAGATTTCTGAAGATTAGAGAAAAGCATACCTAAGTCCCAACTCTTTTCCCCTCTGGCTCCTTAGCACTGCCTCATGCTCCTCCCTTGCCCCTCAGATCCCTGAACCAGCTGGCCTACTCCCCCTACCCCCAACACACCCAC
>NW_007815902.1:0-909 GCF_000696425.1 Galeopterus variegatus | reverse complement strand
TACATTTGAGAATTTTTGTTTTAAATATTATTTGCACTTGTAAAGAAGAACTGGGAGGGTAAGAAAAGAGATTTTCTATACCAAATATCTTTATAAGACCCCTCAACAACACTGTGATGTACACTGGGAATCACTCACTCCCCAAAACACTCCTCTAAGACTTTGTGGGCAACAGTCAGGAGGAAGGGGGCAGGTCTGAATGTAGAACCCTGGAGAAACTTAGGGCAAGAACTTTTTTCCTGGTTCATAACCAATTTGGGAACAATGGTCTTCTGAAAAATGAAATACTTTATAGTCTGAAATATAAAAAGAATGCTAACTTTGGGGGGTTAGTATACTAGAAAAGAGAAATACTTCCCCTCTATTGCAAAGAATACCCTTAATGGAAAGAGATTAAAATATTTTAACAGGATTAAAAGGAGAGCATTATTTTAACATAAAACCTAAACCAAGGCAAAGAAAAGATACTGAAAACTGTCCGTCAAACTTCTCTCTGCTTCCAGATTCTCACAAGTGCACTACAAGGAAGCATGCTTGTTCCACTGCAGAGACAGATGTTTTTCCAGCCATGAACTCTCTAGAAGCATGGGTTATGAAGGTCTCTGTTTAATGAACATTGAACAGCATAAGGGACAGTCTTCAATTTCTTTTCTAAAAAAGTAGTTATTCTTTGTAAGACCACTTAAGCTAAATTGTAGGTCTATAAATGTGAGTTGTGCAAAGCTAACAGAATTTATCCCAGGACTATAAGCTCTGTTGATAGTGCCTGTTCACTTGTTTGCCTTACCAGGCTCTAAGCCCTTATTTGGAGCATCACCTAATCCAATGCCTGGTGCAAAGGGATTGAGCAATAAATATAGAAGAAATGAAGGTCAGTGAAACACCAGTGGTCACCATCAGGATTTTTCA
>NW_007815901.1:0-909 GCF_000696425.1 Galeopterus variegatus | reverse complement strand
TTTTTTCTTGTAAAGTTGTTTCAATTCCTTGTATATTCTGGATATTAATCCTTTGTCAGATATACATATTGCAAATATTTTTCTCCCACTCTGTTGGTTGTCTTTTAACTCTGCTATTTGTGTCTTTTGCTGTGCAGAAGCTTTTTAGTTTGATAAAATCCAATTTGTTTAGTTTTCCTTTGGTTGCCCATGTTTTGGGGGTCGTATTCATGAAGTCTGTGTCCAGTCCTACTTCCTGAAGTGTTTCTCCTATGTTTTCTTTAAGAAGTTTTATTGTTTTAGGGTGTATATTTAATTCTTTCATCCATTTTGAGTTGAATTTAGTATATGGTGAAAGGTATGGGTCTAGTTTCATTCTCCTGCATATTGATATCCAGTTATCCCAGCAACATTTGCTGAAGAGGCAGTCTCTTCCCCAGTGCCTTTGTCAAAGATCAGATAGCTGTAGGTGTGTGGGTTGATTTCTGGATTCTCTATTCTATCCCATTGATCAGTGTGTCTGTTTTTCTGCCAGTACCATGCTGTTCTGGTTATTATAGCTTTGTAGTAAAGTTTAAAGTCAGGTAGTGTTATGCCTCCAACTTTATTTTTATTTTATTTTATTTTATTTTGCTCAGCATTGCTTTGGCTATGTGTGGTCTTTTGTTATTCCATATAAATGTCTGGATAGTTTTTTCCATTTCTGAGAAAAATGTCATTGGAATTTTGATGGGGATTGCATTGAATTTGTATATCACTTTGGGTAGTATGGCCATTTTCACTATGTTGATTCTTCCAATCCAAGAGCATGGGATATCTTTCCATCTTCTTGCATCCTCTCTAATTTCTCTCAGCAATGGTTTGTAGTTCTCATTGTAGAGATTTTTCGCATCCTTGGTTAACTCAATTCCTAAATTTTTTTTTTTTTTT
>NW_007815900.1:0-909 GCF_000696425.1 Galeopterus variegatus | reverse complement strand
TTCTGAATAAAGCTGCCTTCCTTTTCACCAACACTGGACTTTTGAGTTGTTTGTTTATGTTAGGGTGCAGGACCTGGGTTTGGTAACAGGTTTACTTTTAGGTAACTGTAATACTTCGCTTCTCATCCATTTCCAGACTAGATATGAAAGATCTTAGGTTTTCTATCTCTCATTCTTGAATACAATATAATTACCTGATTTAAATCAACTGTCTCAAATTTCTAGAACTCATTTTCACTGCTAAAGAATGCTACCTATTATTATCAAATATGTGCTTTTATATGCAGTAGTTCAACTAGAATAACTAAGCAACAATACAATAGGCCCTCCTTGTGATGATTATAGTCATCTTTATTGAGCAAATCCATGTCTTGAGGTTCCCAGTGAAAGGGAGTTTAATGCCATGAAATTATTTTATTATTCCTCTTTCTTTATTCTATATTTTTAAAATAAAAAGAAAGGGAAGCTGTATGAGAGAACTGGTAGGAAACAGATGACACACTCAAATGGGGCAATTGAGTACACTTTACGACATGTATTCTCAAAGCTACGGGCAGGTGGAAAGGGACAGTAGGGGCAGTGCAGCACTCTGGAGCTAGCAACCCTGGGGAGCTGTTAGGACCTCCAGGCTGGAAGGGGCCAAGGGAGGAGCAGTTGCAAAAAAACATGGCAACATACATGCAAACAAGACGTTAACAGTTAAGTCTGTATCTGAAACAGACATAAATGTAACTTAACTGCAATGGTTCATGTGTTTTTCAGTCTAGATATTGTATTATTCACATCGGCTGTGCAGAGCTGAACAAAGAGAAATCAGAACTTCTAGCAAAATAAAGGGATAACATGTTTCGTTCAACTTTAGAATCACAATTCCCCTTCTGTTTCTGGTAAAAGCTGTGTCTCATGGAA
>NW_007815899.1:0-909 GCF_000696425.1 Galeopterus variegatus | reverse complement strand
ATGTGGCCACCACTAGGCTGTGCAGAACCACTACACAGGCCAGCGGGAGAGAGGTCAGTATTTCTTCCAACCTTGTTCAGGTGCCACCTTATCTTTGGAGAGTCCCCTGCTCTCAGGCGAGTTAGCTGCTTCTGCACATACCTGCACCACTGTGCTTATCCTTCTACCTCTGAGCCATGTGTCCCTGGGGGACCAGCACCATGGGTCACCAGGAGAGGGCCCACTGTTGCCCATGGATATTCCAGGAATGGGGTTGGGCACTGGCATCAGGGCTGGCTTTTCCTAGGAAGTCAGACCCAGCTCTTCCTGTTGACACTCCTTTTCTCTCTTCACTTTCATCAGTGTGACCCCAGGAAGCTGAGTGTTTCCACCGAGGATACCACCCTGCTAATACTAGAAAAACAGCCCTGCCGGGGGCTGGCCAGAGTTTCTAGCTGTTTCCTGATGCAAAGGACAACTGGAAAATGGTCTAGAAGAGAACTGTCATATGTAATTTTCGATTTTCTAGGAGTCACATGAAAAAACCAGAAACAGATGAAATGAATTTTAATAATATATTTTATTTAACCTAAGATAGCCAAAATATTATCACTTCCACATGCAATCGATTCAAACAATTATGAATGAGATATTTTGCACTTTTTGTACTAAGAGTTCAAAATCTGATATGTATTTCGTACTTACAGTACATCTCAATCTGGACCCTCAATTTTCATAGAAAATATCTGCCCTGCATTTCGATTTCATAAAATTTACAGTGGAAAAAATAGATTCATCTCCCCAAATTGTTCCAAACATACTTGAAATATTCCAATAACTAAATTGTCTGTTTTTAAATTTACATTTAAGCTAATTAAACTAGAATAAAGAAAATTGAGTTTGTCAGTCACACTCGTTACTTTTCAAGAG
>NW_007815898.1:0-909 GCF_000696425.1 Galeopterus variegatus | reverse complement strand
GGAGGTCTTAAAAAAAATCATTCATACAGACTGATGATACTTGCCAGACATGGAGGCTCACCTCTTACTCCCTAGCTGGATGCAAGCCTTGGGCTGCTCCAGAGCATAAGTGAAGTCTTGGGAGAATCCCAAATTTTGTTCCCTGGAAGAAGTGTGGGATTGATTACAACCAATACCTGAAAATGTGACAGTGGTTTTGGAACTGAGTAATAGGCAGAGGCTGAAAGAATTAGGGGAAGCAGGTTAGAAAAAAGTCTAGATTCTGGTGAGGGGTTAGAAGACAAGAAGACCAGGGAAAGTTTGGAACTTCTTAGAGATTTTTTCTATGTGGTAACCAGAAAGATGATAGAAATGTGAACGGTAAAGGCAATTCTCAAGAGATCTCAAATGCAAATGAGGAAGAAATTATTTAAAATTGAAGCAAATGTCACCCTTGTTGCACAGTTGCAAAGAATTTGACTGGACTGTGTCCATGTCCAAGGACTTTATGAAATATGGAACTTAAGAGTGACAAAAAAAATAATAATAATAAGAATGATAAGGTAGGATATTTGGCAGAAGAAATATCTAAGCAGCAAAACACTGAGACTGTTGAATGGCTGCTTTTAACTGCAAACAGTGAAATGAGAGAACAAAGGGATGACTTAAAGACACAATTTATAATTAAAAGAGAAGCAGAGTGTGATCATTTGGAATTCACATCCATCCCATGTAAGGAGCAAAAAGGCATGTTCAGGAGAGTGCCAAGTTTGCTGCAGAGACCACTGGTTGTTAAAGAGATTATCACTGGTAAGATGGAACCACATGTTCCAGAACAATGCGAAAAAGACCCTGAAGGCATCTCAGATATCTTTGAGGCTATCCCTCTCATCATAGGCCCCAAAACCTAGGAAGACAGGAGGTTTCAGG
>NW_007815897.1:0-909 GCF_000696425.1 Galeopterus variegatus | reverse complement strand
CTGAGGGTTGCGGTCCGTTGCCGGACACGAAAAAAGACAAAAAGGAAAAAAAAAAAAAAGTACATATAACTCATTCAGTTATAACATGAAATGATCTTATTTTCCAATAACGTTTATCAGAAATGCTCTGTCAAACCCCCTTTTCTGCTGAACAGAAGACTTCCATAAAGACCTAACAGCTTAATTTCATAACTTTTGTTTTTAAGTCAGCCTTATTCTAGTTATTTGGGCTTAATCTTCTTTATTTAAAAACTTAAATCTTATGGCCAATTCAAAAGGAAAAAAGCACCTCACATTTTTGCTGCGGTGAAGTGGTAGTTGCCACTGTGTTGCTCACTGCTGATACCTGCTTGCCTATAGAGCAGGATGGCCAGGTTGTTCTTAACAGATCTCACTAATGACAATTCAATTCCAAGCAGCTGCATTGGTGGTCCCTGCAAGATGAGGTCACATCCTGCAACTCATATCCAGATTTTGGCACCATATGAATTCCTCTCACAACCAAACTTCTTTGTCATGTTCAATATGTAATTCCTGTGTGAATGACATACTTTATCTTCTGTACATGTAGGAATCCAGGAATTTAAAGGAGGGGACAGATCTTGGCTCATTATGTTAAGATGTTCTGCCACATCCTCAAGGCTCTCTCCCCTACCCTGATAGCATGAGTCAGGTCAGTAGTCTTGGTAGCTAACCAGCCATTCAACTGGATGAGATGTCTACATAGTTTAGCAGTGATTTGGGGTGGCTCTTTCAGTTGGGAGCTAAGAAATGACTCCTATTCCCAAACATGAAAATCCCTCAAAGGCTGCCTTCATCTTCAATCTCTAGATGGTAAATGCTGCCAAAGCAGTGTGGTATTACCAAGAGACAAGATGAGTCACATGCATAGAAGTGGGCTTTCTTTCA
>NW_007815896.1:0-909 GCF_000696425.1 Galeopterus variegatus | reverse complement strand
TTAAAACTGATGGTGGGAATGTAAATTAATACAGCTATTATGGAGAACAGTATGGAGGTTCGACAAAAGGCTAAAAACTGAACTAAGGTATGATCCAGCAATCTCACTGCTGGGTATTTACACAAAGAATAGGAAATTAGGATACCAAAAAGGTATCTGCACCCCCATTTTTATCACAGCATTATTCACAATAGCCAAAATATGTAACCAACATAGGTTTCTACCATCAGATGCATGGATAAAGAAAATATGCTATATATACACAATGAAATGCTACTCAGCCATGAAAAAGAATGAAATTCTGTCAACATGGATGAGCCTGGAAGACATTATGTTAAATGAAATAAGTTGGACATCGAAAGATAAATACTGCATGTTCTCACTTATGTGGGAGTTGAAACAATAGTAATAATAAGCTGAATTTTTAGAAGTATAGAATAGAATTGTGGTTAGTAGAGGATTAGAAGGGAGGAGAAAGTGGGTAAGGAAGACATTGGTTAATGGACACAAAATTACAACTTGACAGGAAAAATAAATTTTATTTGTGTACAGTAGTGTGAGGCATCTGTAATTAATATTAATTTATTGTATATTTTCAAATAATTAGAACAGAGGAGATCAAATGTTCTCATCACAAAGAAATGGTACATTTTGTGATGATGAATATGCTAATTACCCTGACTTATAATCACAAATTATAAACATGTATTAAAATATAACTCTGAGCACCATAAATATGTACCAATATGGGTCTATTAAAAAAATAAGTTTCTTTATACAAATAAAATACTTTAACTTCAAATAAAAAAAAGATATAACAACTTTTCAGTCAAAAGAGTTCCTTCGAAAAGGAGGGAAAATGGCGGCGGGTATGGAGCACCCGTGTCGGGACACAGCGAGATCCTGAGT
>NW_007815895.1:0-909 GCF_000696425.1 Galeopterus variegatus | reverse complement strand
TTTTTTTCAACTGTATTGATTTTAACTGTGAATTCTTTCTTATCTACACTGTTTGGAATCCCATAAATCTTTTCAATATGAAGCATTACACCTTTCTCATTTTCTAGCAATTACTTGTCATTATTTCTTCAAATATATACACTTGAATATGTATTTTATTTTTCTTTTTATTGGACCTTGTATTACATGTAAGTGAATAAATTTATTTCTATCCTCTATATGAATACCTCCTTATCTTACATTTATATTTTGTAGTCTGTTTGTGCTGCTATAACAAAATACCACATACTAGGTAATTTATAGACAATATAAATTTATTTCTCACAGTTCTGGAGGATGGGAAGGCCAAAAATAAGGCACCTGCAGATTTGGTGTCTGGCAAGTGCTGCTGTCTGCTTCCAAGATGGTACCTTTTGCTACATAGTCACATGGCAAAAGGGCAAATTCTGTGTTCTCACATGTTGAAGTTGGAAAGGCAAAAGGCACTAAGGTGCACTTCAACTTTTTTTTTTAATATAAACACCAATCCATTATTATGGCAGAGCCCTCATGACTTAATCACTTTCCAAAAGGTCTTCATCTTAATATCATCACCTTGGGGTTTAAATTTCAACATATAAAGTTTAGAGAGGCACATACATTCAAACCATAGCAATTTTTTCTTCATCCATTCCTGATACTTTGTGACTGAATACCTAGACTTACATACTAGCTCACTGATTTATTGTTCAGCTATATCCATTTTGCCCTTTGACCCATCCACCGAATTTATTATTGCAAACATTCTTTATGTACAATTGTTTTCATTTGCCACTGTCAAAGTTGCTGTTAATTCAAGTGATCCATTATCTTTTTTTTTTTTTTGTCTTTTTGTCTTTTTTCGTGACCGGCAACGGATCACAACCCTCA
>NW_007815894.1:0-909 GCF_000696425.1 Galeopterus variegatus | reverse complement strand
CTACCATCACTTACAAAAGTGTCTTGAAATTGATAGAGCTTATGTTGAGAAATAAAGTTTATATTTTTTTATTTTTATTTTTTAATTTTATTTTCCAAGAACTTTTTGAAGTTCTACTTATATTTAATTGTTTACTGTCTGGCTCCTATTCTTAGGGTATAATATTTATCTGTTTTGTTTTGATTTTTCTTTTGTTTTATTGCCATATCCTCTGTGTGTAGAACAGCACCCAGCACATAGTTGGCACTCGAGAAACCTTTGTTAAATGAACGGATGCATCTGTGTACATGTATGTATGTGGTTACAGATTCTATTCTATTGAACCATTGGTCTATGCCTGAACCATTACCACACCAATTTAATTATTGCAGCTTTAGAAGCATTTTTAAAATATCCAGTAAAGGCAGCTATCTCATTAATCTTTTACATTTTCTTTCCCTGGTCATTTTCAGTGGATTATTCTTCCATCTAAATTTGGAGCCATAAAAATGGCAAACAATTATAGAGCATTTACTACATGCCAGGCATGCTCTAAGCACTTTCCATGCATTAATTCATATAATCCTCACAGCAACCCTATGAGGGAGATACTATACTTATCCCCACTTTCCATGGGGTGAGGAAATTGAGGCATATATAACTTTCTCAAGGTCACATAGCGAGTGAGTGTCAAGGCTCATATTTGAATCCTGTCTTGCTCCAGAGGCCGTCCTGTGAACTGCCATTCTGTGCAGCCACATTGGTTTTCTATTGTTACTGTGACACACTACCACAAACTCAGCAGCTGTAAAACAACACACCTTTATTATCTCACAATTCCACAGATCAGAAATCTTGGGTACAGATTGGGTCGATCTTCTGCTCAGGTTTCACAGGCTGAAGTCAGGATGTCAGGGGAGCTGCAGTTCT
>NW_007815893.1:0-909 GCF_000696425.1 Galeopterus variegatus | reverse complement strand
TGTGTGTGAGTTAATCATTTCTTTGAAATCATGTGATCTAGATTTACACAGACACCTTGTAAGTGATTGGTTTTGGAGGTATTCAAGAAACTGTTCAAAAAGGAATTTACAAAACTCTTCCCTCATTACTTTCCCTCATTTTTTGATGGGAGGAAAATTTGACACATTTTTGTTGGTGGTGGTGGTGTAGCATAATGATGGTGATGGGGGGTGGGAGGGGCGGTAACAGGGGGATAAGAAAAATGCCCTGAATAGTTTTTTTCCAGTCCTTCCATATGTAACACTTCCTCTGGTACCTAAATTTTATAGTTAGATAATATCCAATCTATTTATTAAACTGTGTTCTATTTACCAGTAGGGTTTTCTGCAGTTATTTTGCATTTCACTATAAGGATAACAGAGTTCCTCTCTTCTGCTTTCCTTGGAGGATGGCCCTTTAACATAGCCTGAGACATGCCCTGTGGTTTGAAGCTGAGCTGTGAGGATGGGACTAACTGACAGGCATCAGTTTACAAAGACAGTCTTATCATTTGAGAATGCACCATCTTTTTTTCTGGATAATTATTTATTACATCTTGCTTGGTTACTGCATTTTATTGGGTCTCAGTGTTGGCTCAGGAATGCTGTTAATATTTATCCTGTATTGATAAAAATCTGTCTTGCAGCTATGAGTAAATCCCACAATTAATATTTTCTTCTCTAGTATAGCACTGTCATTTTTTGTGTGTTTGAAAAGGTTATCGGTTTACTTATTACAATACTGAGTCATATATAAATTTTCAATAAAAGCAGAAACTTTCTTACCTTAAAAAAAGGTGGAAAAAAATCGACTTTAAAAAAAGAGGCTTAAGGGCCGGCCCGGTGGCGCACTGCTACAGTGCGCCGCTTGGGAGTGCGGCGGCACTCCCG
>NW_007815892.1:0-909 GCF_000696425.1 Galeopterus variegatus | reverse complement strand
AATTTCCCTGATTCTTACTCTGGTTTTCAGTTACAAGTTTGTGAGTACCTTGTAGCTTATTGATAATAGAGATTCCTAAATGCCATGCAAGATAAATTAAGTAATGAGCTTGGGAGTAAGACCTCGATATTTTTAACACATGATTGTGAGTTCTTCAAACCCTTGGATGATCTGGCACTATGGGATCTTTACATGGAGAAAGCAGAACCAATCAATCTCTACTTTGCTTTCATTATTGACAACAGGGAGAATGATCATCACATATTTAAGGATAGAATAGACTTGATTAAAAGAAAATCAAAACCTCAGAAACATTGGAAGGGAGTAAAGAGTTATTGCTTCAAGTAACTTTAAAGTTCCCAGACCAGGTGGATTACAATGCAGAGAAATACAGAAATCTGAGAATTATTGACATAATTGAGATTAGTAATCTTGAGAAAAATCACAGAGAATTGATAAGCTGTGGCTGAAAAGCAGAAATGGGAACATATTCCATTAAATCAAATTTTCCCAGAGCTTAGCATTTCTTATTCTTCTCACTGATATTTCTGGAAAATATTTGCCCGGAATTATAAAAGAGATTATTAAAAGATAATGGGAAAATATTTAGGAAAAAAGTGATTATTATAACAAACTTCTTGGGTTCTCTATGAAGATTTTCCATTCTTCAATAAGGCATTTGTGGCAGGATCCATGACATCTTTGGAGAAGACTGAGTTAATGTAAGTCATGGAAGAGCCTGGTGGGGCAAAGGAGATCCACAGATGTTTTATTTTCTTTTTTAAGGTGACCAAGAACCAAAAGTTCACATTCTAAGCAATTCGAATTATTTCTAAAAGTGTCGTCCTGTTTTCTGTCTGCGTATAAGTTAAGGTAATAAAGGTAAATTTCTCTTTAAATCTTAAAATT
>NW_007815891.1:0-909 GCF_000696425.1 Galeopterus variegatus | reverse complement strand
TCTGTTCAGCTCTGTACCCGAGGTATAGCAGGTGCCATGTAAGTAATAAAAAGCATGAATGATAATAGTAACGTCTATTCATTGGATGCCTACTAGGTGTGAGGCACTGTATTTTCAATCATTATGTGAATATGCACAACCATTTTTTCATTTGTACAGGGTTGTACACTGTAATACTTTCTCATGGGTAAGTAAATAGGCACTGCACCAGTCTTCCAAGTGCCCCCACCTGAATCCCCAGCTTCCAGGCTTTCTTGCCACCACCTGCCCTCCCTTTCCCATGATCCAACACTTAAAAGAGTGGGGCCTGGCACAGTGCTCTGGCCAGTGGGATTCTGATTGGTTGCTGCTATGCCATAATGGCTGTCAATTATTTTTTATATCAACCTCTCACTACCAGTATTATCCCCAATCTATAGATCAGAAAATTGAAGCTCAGAGAAGTTTATTTGCCCACAGTCATATAATTAGTAAAGATAAAGCAGAGATGCAAGATGCACAGTAACGTCTGCCTGTCTTCATACACCATTCTCTTTCCCCTATACCAGACACCTCATAGATCCAGAGAGGTGTTTCCCAAACCTGTCTGACAGTAAGAGTGTACAGTATGCATAAAGCAAATGTACTTCACAGGGCCTGGTTTTCCATAGCCTTGCAGTTTCAAATATTGACCTTGCAAAGGACAGGAAATTTTCACCAGGCTATCTAGTCTCTGTTGTAAGGTAAAGAATTGTAACACAGCAAGGTTGCCGGCTCAAAGACAGACAGTTTACTGATTGATATGCAAAGATACTGGGAAGGTGCTGTAAGGAGAAGAAAATGTTTGCTAAAATCAAGCTTTTGTTGCAAATTGCATTTTAGAATGTCACCTTACTGAATGTTACCAGCTTCTATTGTTAAACTTGTTAA
>NW_007815890.1:0-909 GCF_000696425.1 Galeopterus variegatus | reverse complement strand
GCCGCACTCTCCCGAGTGCACCACAGGCTCGGCCCTCAATTCTACTTTTTATGAAAATAGTATCAGATTTTCTATATAGATTAACTTGTTGTCTGTGAATAAAAAGTTTTGCCTCTTTATACCCAATCTGGGTGTCTTTAGCTTTTATTTCTTGCATTATTATGCTGTGTAAAACTCAAGTATAATGTCTATAGAGGTGGAGAAGGCAGACGTCCTTGCTGTGTTGCTGGTCTTGGTGGAAAGCATTCAGTCCACCATCATTACGTATAATGCTCACTATAGGTTTTTCATAGGTGACATTTATCAGGTTAAGGAGGTTCCCTTCTGTTCCTAGTTTGCTGAAAATTTTTATCAGGAATGAATGTTGGATTGTCAAATACTTTTTCTGCATCTCTGGGATGATTGTGTGTGGGGTTTTTTTTGTTTGTTTTTTAAACCATTCATATGAACTAGAGTGCTTTATTTGCAGTTGGCAAACCAACCTTGCATTGCTAAAATAAATTCCACTTCTTGCGATTTATCACAATTTTTATATACTGTTGGATTCAGTTTGCCAAAATTTGGTAAGACTTTTTGCATCTATGTTCATGAGGGATATTGATCTGTAGTTTCTTTTTTTGTGATGTCTTTGTTCAGTTTAAGTGTCAGAGAATTTCTGGTTTCAATAGAAAGAATTGGAAAGTATTCTCTCCTTTATAATTCTCTGGAGTAGTTTGTACTATGGAATTGGTATTAGTTTTTACTTACATGTTTGATAGAATTCTACCATGAAACCCTGTGGGCCTTTAGTTTTCTTTGTGGGAAGATTTTTAACTTCAAATTCCATTCCTCTCATAGATTCAGTTCTGTTTCAGCTGTTTCTTCTAGAGTTAGCTTTTATAGTTTGTGTCTTTTAAGGAATGTTTCTGT
>NW_007815889.1:0-909 GCF_000696425.1 Galeopterus variegatus | reverse complement strand
ATCTTTACATGTGAGTTAAGTCTCTTGAAGACAGCATATAGTTGGATCTAGCTTTTTTTTTTTTTCTTTTATTTTGTCGATATACAATGTGGTTGATTATTGTGGCCCATTAACGGACATTTGGACTGAGGACAGAAGGAGATTTTGCTAATGTTTACAACAAATTAATGCATTTTATATTTACAAATATCCCAAGTTAAAACTTAGTGACTTCATACTGCACAAGGTTTCGTGGGAATGGTGACTTTTTTTTTTTAATGATGAATGGTCAAGGTTTATAACATCTATAAATATTTGGACACATAGTGAGTGATACTAATGATTTCCGTGGTGACAGAAGACAAAATTCTATTTTAGAAGGTGTTCTCTATTGTAAACAACTAATAGCTTTACCACCTGGCCTAAGATTTTCTTCTTTTCCTGGAAAACAGTTTTTGCTCTTAAGGCTTCCAGCTGACTGGATGAGGTGCACCCCACATAATTTGGGGTAATTTCCTTTACTTAAAGTCAGCTGATTGTAGATGTTAACCACATGTATAAAATACCTTCACACCTAGATTAACATTGGACTAAGTATTATTTAACAACTATAATATAGCCTGGCCAAGTTGGCACAAAAAACTAACCATCACAGTGTGGTGCAATATAATATCTAAAATCTTTTAAACAAATTTACATTTATGGAGCCTACACATTTGAACCATTATATTCTAATGTTATCAGGTCTCTTCCAAATACTAAAACTTTCTGTATTTGAACTTCTTTGGTCTAATAACAACAACAAACAGAAACAAAAAATTTTAATTCAGTCATTTAATGAGTAAGATAGAAACCTTTCAGAGAACAGGAAAAAAAATATCAGAGTATCTTCAAATATTTAAGCAAAAAGTAAAATGTTTTTCTTTTTTA
>NW_007815888.1:0-909 GCF_000696425.1 Galeopterus variegatus | reverse complement strand
CATCCAATTCCCACTCCCCCCTCCAGGGTCTGCATTGAATATCCCACGGGTCGGGACACTACAATCTCTCCCATCTCTGTAAAAAGCAATTGATTCATCTAGTTGCCCAACCAAAACCTTGGCAACATCTTCAAGTCCCTCATTCTCTCACAGCTCACACACAATCCATAAGCAAATTTTATCACCTCTACCTTTGGTAAATACCTAGAATTCAATACATTCTTGCTGGGTTTAAACATGGCTTTTTCAGGAGTTTTATAGTAAATGCTTTTTCCCCTGTCTGGACCATGCCTCTCCTGAGAGTTGCATGACTCTCTCCTTTTCTCATTTGGAGTCTCTGTTCAAATGTCATCTTCTTAGAGAAGACTCTCCTGACCACACCCAAAATAAAATAGTGACCCATAACTTCACCCTGACACTCTCTACTCCAATTGACCTACTTTATTTTTTTCCATAACACATATCATAATTTGATATATACATTTGCAACGTCTATCTCCATTTCTCAATAACATAAACTCCACCTAGACAGGGGCTTTGTACGTTTTGTACATTGTTATATTCCTACTCCTAACACAGTAATTGACATGTAGCGTGCATTCCATAAATATTTATTGAATCAATTAAGTAAGTAACAAACTACCAGTAACTGGCTGGAGAATAGTTTCTGTGTGAAGGAGAAATAACAAAAAACGAGAATGGGAAAAGTAAGTAACTAAGCCTTAGGGTGACAAAGACTAGCTAGTTTTTACCAAATCTGTTTATTTTTCATTGGCACAGATCTCAAGGCTTAACAATTTGGGGGAGAGATGGGTAGCTCCTGTGGCTGTTGGCAGGATTCAGTTTCCCATGAAGCGTTGGTCCAAGGGCCTCGGTCACTTATTGGCTGCTGACTGGAGGCCTCCCTCA
>NW_007815887.1:0-909 GCF_000696425.1 Galeopterus variegatus | reverse complement strand
AAGCAACGGCCTGCAATAAGTGAACTAGAAATGTCAGAACTAATGTGGCAGATGGTGAAAAAGGTGTCAAAAGATACACAGAATGGGGCATACTAGAATAAAAATACCATGTAAGACTAGAAAATCCACTGGGTGACCAAGCTCTACTATGGGCCCAGAGGACGTTTCATTTATTAAATCAATAAGGAAAGTGCTGGTAAAATGAGAGGATCATTACCATCACTGAGAAGCTCAGCAGTGGCTTTTCACAGTCAAAGTAGCTTTTTTATAGTTTTTTTTTTCTGGTTAAATAAAAGAATAAGTTATTTTTGGTTAAAAAAAATATGGAAAAGCATAAAATTAGGGAGAAAAACATTGAACTTTTACTACCCTGAGAAAATACCTTCACTATTTTGGTGATCATCCTTCCATGCATCCTTCTCTATTCATTTATATATTCCTGAGCATAATTTTACATTATTTGAATATCATATCTCCTATCCAGCAATATAGAGACCTTTCTTTTAAAAATAATCGTATTTGCTTCCCACTTCCCCCTTCCCTGACCTACACGATCTTCCAATCACCATTCCCCATCCTCCAAATCAGTGTTAACAATGTGTTCTTATTTATTCATAACTTTTCTGCTTTTAACACATACAGTTTTCTGTTTCCTTTCTAATTTATTTTTTTCCAGAAATACGATTATATTTCACAGAGTTCTCCACATCTTGCTTCTCTCCCTTAATGCATCATGTAAATCCCCCCCCCAAGTTAACTGTTATAAATCAAACTCATTCTTTATAATGACTGAAAATCATTCTAGACTATGGAGACACCATCAACATTCAACAATTCTGTTACCAATAAGCATCACACCATCTCCAGTTGTTGTTACTATGAATAATGCTGCAATACATATCCTTGAGC
>NW_007815886.1:0-909 GCF_000696425.1 Galeopterus variegatus | reverse complement strand
ATGTCTTTCTCAAGGACCTGGGAACCAGCTCTTTGAAATGTAGTCATCAAAGAAGGTAGCACCCTTATCTCCCAGTTTCTATGAAAGGGTAGGAGCCTAACCTCAGTAGGTGACTTGCTCCAAAACTGCTTCCTGTCCTTTGATTTTCCTTTGAATAAAGCCAATTAACTAAAGGAGGGTCACCCCAATTTAGGATGAACTATGCTGTGACAAAAGGTGCTGTAAAGTCTGCTTATTTGAAGACTAGTTATTGTTTATTCATGAATGGGCTGTATCTTCTTTTTTTTTTTTTTTTCCTTTTTGTCTTTTTTCGTGTCCGGCAACGGACCGCAACCCTCAGTGTCGCGCCCGTACCGGACCGGGACCGGCAACGGGATTGCAACCCTCGGTGCTGCGCCCGCCCCTCGCTCAGCCAGTGAGCAGGAACCGGTCTGTATGTGGGATCCGAACCCTCGGCGGGAGCGCCACCACACTCCCAAGCGGTGCACTGTAGCAGTGCGCCATCGGGCCGGCCCGGGCTGTATCTTCTTGGCTCAATAAAAGGGCGAGATTTCTTTCTCTTTGCAATCTTTGTAGCGATTGCCTGTGATAGGCATCAATTCTGGTTTAATGCTTATTCAATAATAAACTGTCTTCTATCTCTTCCACTTTTTCTGGGGAAGTTTTCTGGGTTGGCAGGAGATTTTATTTTTTGTTTATATTACCCCAACAAGGTCACACAGATAACCAAGGCTGAGCCACAAAAGGAACCAACTGATTCCTGGCCTGGTACACTTTCCATCGGCTCCACTGCCTCCACACTGTTTTATGTCTGCTTTTATATACTGTGTACATCTTTTATCCCGCCACTAGTCTATAAGCTCCTTGAGGGCAGAACCTGTGACCGACACATTTTCTGTTACTTTCTCA
>NW_007815885.1:0-909 GCF_000696425.1 Galeopterus variegatus | reverse complement strand
AGTCAGAGAACACAGGCACGGAACACAGAGAGCAGAGAACACAGGCCCGGAACACAGAGAGCTCAGAGAACAAAGGCGCGGGACACAGAGAGCTCCGAGAACACAGGCGCGGGACACAGAGAGCTCAGAGAACACAGGCGCGGAACACAGAGAGTCAGAGAACACAGGCACGGAACACAGAGAGCAGAGAACACAGGCACGGAACACAGAGAGTCAGAGAACACAAGCACGGAACACAGAGAGCTCAGAGAACACAGGCGCGGAACACAGAGAGCAGAGAACACAGGCGCGGGACACAGAGAGTCAGAGAACACAGGCGCGGGACACAGAGAGCTCAGAGAACACAGGCACGGAACACAGAGAGTCAGAGAACACAGGCGCGGGACACAGACACAGCAGAGAACACAGGCACGGAACACAGAGAGTCAGAGAACACAGGCGCGTGACACAGAGAGTCAGAGAACACAGGCGCGGAACACAGAGAGTCAGAGAACACAGGCGCGTGACACAGAGAGTCAGAGAACACAGGCGCGGGACACAGAGAGCTCAGAGAACACAGGCGTCGGAACACAGAGAGCAGAGAACACAGGCACGGAACACAGAGAGTCAGAGAACACAGGCGCGGAACACAGAGAGTCAGAGAACACAGGCACGGAACACAGAGAGCTCAGAGAACACAGGAGCGGAACACAGAAAGTCAGAGAACACAGGCGTGGGACACAGAGAGCTCAGAGAACACAGGCGCGGAACACAGAGAGTCAGAGAACACAGGCGCGGGACACAGAGAGTCAGAGAACACAGGCGCGGAACACAGAGAGTCAGAGAACACAGGCGCGGGACACAGAGTTTCAGAGAACACAGGCACGGAACACAGAGAGCAGAGAACACAGGCACGGAACACAGAGAGTC
>NW_007815884.1:0-909 GCF_000696425.1 Galeopterus variegatus | reverse complement strand
TGTTTTGCGTATAAAGTGTGTTCTTATTTTTAAGGTTGATGTAATATACCTCTACATTTCAACAAATTGCCTGCACTAACAATACCTAGTAATTATAAAATTAGAAGGATAACTGTTTCTAGTAAAGCCTAGATTTACACATCATTATTACAACAAGCTAAATCGTAAGTGAATATTTTTTGACAAGTGAATAAAAATGTGACAAAGATGAAAATAAAAGAGTATGCAAATGAGAGTATGACATGTAGAAAAATCTTGACTTGAAGGTCTTAGGAAAAAGCTATTTCCTGTGGTCATTGTGCCAAGCAATGTTTTTCAAAATGATCTCAGTGGATCATTACTAAAGAATAAAGATATAATCATTCATTATCTGAAACAAAAATACAAAGCTGAATTTATTGCTAATTATAGTCAAGGATAACTATACTGATCAGACCATTCAAAGCAGAACAGAATGCTGATCTTAAAGGAAGTTTTTGAGAAATACAGAGTTCAAGGATTGGTGGACTTTCAGTGGCATAAATAATTTGACACCATCTATACAAGCAGTTACTTGGGTAAGACTTATTGATTGGTTGGCACTCAGATATGCCTATTTCTTACTGTGATTTCCTCCCTGATTGTCTGACTTTCCCAAGAGATGAGCTGAGTGATTGGATGACTTATAAAATCATATTCAATGACATAAGTCATCATCAATCAACTATCAATTGAATGATTTCTGGTGGTTATTTGTTGCCATGTGAATTAATTTCCAACGTTTGCTATAAAAAATTACACAAATTTGGTGGCTTACAGGCACAGAAAGAAATAACGCATGTCCTCACTCATGGGTGGAAGGTAAAAAATGGAAGGAAGGAAGGAGGGAGGGAGGGTGAGAGGAACAAAAGGAAGGAAGGAAGGAAGGAA
>NW_007815883.1:0-910 GCF_000696425.1 Galeopterus variegatus | reverse complement strand
ATCCTCAGATCAATATATTGTATTTGGCAGTTCTTTATTATGTATGTTGTACAATTATATTATAATTAACAGATGGTTGTGATGCAAAATATTTGGGTTAGGATATAAGGAACTTCAAACTACTTACTCAGCAGCTTCGTTGAACCGAAATTTTTTACTTACAACTGCCTTTAGTGGCTGTGAATATGGTTGGGTAAGCAGGTGTATCAGTCCATTTGTGCTGCTTATAACAGAGTACATGGAACTGTGTAATTTATAAAGAAAAATGACATTTATTGCTTACAGTTTCTGAGGCTGGGAAGTCCAAAGTCCATCTGGTGGTTGTGACAGGGACCCAGTGGTCTCACATTTCAAGATGGTGGAAGCAGAGAGAGAAACAGACAGACTCTCCTCCTCTTTTAAAGCCCTCAGAATCATGCCCCTGACCACCATTTTTAATCCATTCACTAGGCATGGTTCTATAATCTAATCACCTCTTCAAGGTTCCACCTTTCAATTACCATTATAGGATCTCCCACCCTCTTAAGTCACAGTGGGGCTAAGTTTCTAATACATAAAAATTTGGGACACAATTTAAGCTTCAGGGAATTTGGGGGGGGGGGCATAATTCAGTCCACTACGGCAGGTATGCTCATATTTTGAGGATATACTTCACAATTCTTTTTTCTGATTATTTGTGCTATGTAGTTATATGTATGTTATAAAATTAACCTCACTTTATGATATAATCTGGTGATACCATATAAAATAGAGCTTATTTTTCTTAGAAATGATTGCTACATGTATTTGTTGAAAGGAGTAGAATTTAATGCTTTTAATTTTTTTAAATCACGAAAGTATGAAGTGAAGAAGACTCATAATCCTACTGCCCAGAGATAATCCCTATTAATCTTTTCAAATGTTTTGTTTT
>NW_007815882.1:0-910 GCF_000696425.1 Galeopterus variegatus | reverse complement strand
GAAGGTGGCATTTATTGGGAGAAATGAACATTTGCTCTCTTGAAGTCATCTAGTTTTTAGGGAAAAGCCCTGCTCCATAAATGAAAGGAAAGCATTCATGTCTGTAAGTCCATTTGTGCTGCTACAACAGATACCTTAGACTAGGTAATATTTAAAGAAAATAAATTTGTTTGTCACAGTTCTAGAGGCTGGGAAGTCCAAGATCAAGGTGTCAGCATATGGTGAGGACCTTCTTGTTGCATCCTCACATGACAGAAGGATGAAGGGCCCAAAGTGGACAAACTCTGTGGCATCCCATGGCAGAAGAGCAGAAGAGAGCAAACCCATCCCAGCAAGCCCTTCTCATAGCAGCATTAATGCTTTCATGAGAGCCCTCTTGACCTGAATACCTTAGTTCCCACCTCCCAACACTGCTGCACTGGGAATTAATTTTCCAATACACAAACTTTGGTGGACACATTCAGACCATGTCAATGTCCTACTTCATGTTCATGGTCTTATAGGATGCTTACATGTGCTTTTTTAGCAGCAACATAGATATTTTGAGGTTTTTAAAAAAAGATGGTATGACATTGAATACTAAAGAAGGAAACGCAGTTTATAATACATATTACATAGAACTTTACCAAAAAGATGAAAGCCATGAACAATTTGGGTGGAATAGATGCCAAATTTTTTTTACTTTTTCTGATTTATAGCAAAAAGGTAAATCCCATTTTTCAGAAGACTTAGTGCACAGACAAAATTTAAAAAGACTAAATTAGCTTCCTCTATCAGTTAGCTAATGCAGCATAACAAACAATCACAAATAATTGGTAGCATACAACAATAAACATTTATTTAGCCAAGCAAGTCACATGACAAAGGCCCGAGTCAGAGCTGGGGAGATTACAAGTGTATATGTCAAAAG
>NW_007815881.1:0-910 GCF_000696425.1 Galeopterus variegatus | reverse complement strand
AGAAGCTGCACCTGGAGACGTGGCAGGTGGGGACGGCCACCCCTGTGCTGGAGGCCACGCGAGCCGGCAGCTATGCCACCCCCAACACCAGGATGGGTGCTCACAGGGGGAGGGCCCCGTGAGCCCTGTTGGAGGAGGAGGACCCTGTGCGACTGCCTCCGTGTCCCTTCAGGGCCCCCTCCTTCCTCTTTGCCCCCTGCAAAGGCCGAGGGTCCCCCTGTCCAATGGTCATGGTGCAGATCCCTGCTGGTGACACGGTGCTGCTGGACCCGTCAGAGAAGCCTGGCCAGGGGGCTTCCTCGCCATGCCCCTGCCCTCGGGATGGTGACGAGTAATAGCGTTGGTAAATACCAAGTGCCAGCAGCCTGCAGAGCGGCTGCCACTCCTGACTGCATTTGAATGTCACATCATGGTGTTACCCCTGCTTTACGTTGAGGAGACTGGGACAGAGGTGAAGTAACTTGTCTCAGACACAGATGCATTGGGGCCTGTCCGTGCTCTTCTGCCTCCTGAGAGCCGCTCTGTAGACCGAGGGCCCCTCTTGCCAGGTGTTTCAGGAGCAGCTTTGCGGGACACCGGGTCCGCATTTGGGGGGTGGGGAGTCCTTGTGGCTGCGTCCCTTCTCAAGTTGGTGCAGCCTTATCTGCTTTGTGAATCCTTCTGGCATCCTTGGGCTCATGCCATCCTCCCAACAACCCTTTGGGGAAAGTGGGGCAGACAGAAGAACTCAAACCTTCAGATGAAGCAAAATGGCCCAGAGAGGGTGGGGTAGTTGCCCAGGATCCCGTGTTGCAGAGGGCGGAGTGGGGATCAACGCCTATACCCTGGGCTCCTGATAAGGCCGCCGCAGTGCTGGCCAGGCGAGCCTGGTGCCCTGTCCCCACCAGCTCCTCCTCCCACCCTGACACCA
>NW_007815880.1:0-910 GCF_000696425.1 Galeopterus variegatus | reverse complement strand
CCCCTTGTATCATCTTGCTCACTGGTTACCTTTGGTCATCTGCTCTAGTCTTCTTACAGGTGGCTTGGCCTCCCACACTTCTTTGACTGGTCTCTTCTCTTCTCTCCAGCTGTTTATTTTGCCTGTCACCCTATTTCACCCCAATTCTCACTAAGTCATTATGAAAGACAGTTTAACTCTCTATTCCTCTAACTCTTTCCAGACCTCACCATTGGAACCTCACCTCTATGATGACAGTGCTATACATTATCAAGTTTTTTTCCTAAATGAAGACAGCTCTTTTTACAAGAGGAATGAAGGTTTTAGCTATTAAAATCATGTTTTAAAATCTAGTTGTGCACACACGTCCATTTCACAAGTCTTTATTCAGTACTGTATTTTGGGAACTAGCCGGGTGCTGACAATAAGATGCTCCCTATTGTGCTAATTATTAAGCTGTTGTTTTTCATCTGCAAACCCCCCTTTCCTGCTCTGCTCCAACATACTGAGCTAGGATTCTGCACACTACAATTCTGCTTTGCCAGCTGGCTATATATCAGATGCTGGTAATGTGCAGCTCTAGTGGAAGTCAACAAGGGCGAAGGCAGAAGGGGTTCCAATTTGTTCCCCTTGGGGCTTCCTTTCTACTTGCGATTCTTGGAAGCATCACCTGGCAATGTTTCTTCACCCTGGCAGTAGTAGTTTCTCTCCATAGCAGCAGCTGAACCCCACTGGAAGTTTCTCCAGACTCAAAGAACCAGCTTTATCATGCCCCATCTCAGAGACAGCAGCACCAGGCAGCAGGTGCCCCTGAGGTTGTGAGGCTGAGGTCCGCTAGGACCTCCTCTAAGTTTCTGAGTGGTAGTAATTTCAGCTTCTTACTTCTGTGTTCGCTGCTCTAGGCATGGTAGCCACTTCCTGCAGTTGCTGT
>NW_007815879.1:0-910 GCF_000696425.1 Galeopterus variegatus | reverse complement strand
GATACAACCTTGACACTGGGTGTGAAAGCAGGTCACAAACTGAGTTGTGCTACATGTAGAAATGTGCACTCAATGAATGTTTCATTTAGTAAGCAAATCCAGAGTAGTCACACGTCCTGTTCTGTAAGCTCAGTAAACCCCCAGTTCTCTGTCCTTTTAAGTGCTCCTCTATACTTTGTATGAAATCTTCTCCTGGGGGCAGACAAGACATTATTCTAGAGGCTGACCCAGTTATACATATTGTCAGCTTTCAGCAGCTGGTACCCTCCAGGTCACTGAGTAAACACAGGATGGTTTCAGAGTCAGGCTCTGGGCAACTTTGAAGGGTGGAGGGTGAAGTATGCACAGGGTTCTTATACCCTGTTCTGCTAAGGACAGGGATTTTGCCTCTGCAATACCAAGCAATTATCTGAAGTACTATTGATTTCACCGAAGAAAACCTTTGTAATACCTTACCAATTTTAATACAATAGATTAACCACATATATCTAGTTTTCATTACAGAGAAGTGAAAGAAGTAGCTGAAGTATTTATGGTTTCCACCTCTGGAGTTTAATCTTTTGATCAAATATTAGTTAACTACATGAATTATACATGCACGACACGAGCCACTGCCCAGCCCTTGGATGAGAACCAGAACTAACATGCTCCTTCTCCTTATGAATATAGTTTATTTTTATTAATTTAATGTTTAAAATACTGTAAATGAAAATTAAACATGTTCAACCATAAACTCACAGTCCAACCAAAGAAATTATTTTCAGTTTTTTTTGTCTTCCTTCCAAACTTGATGAATATACATTTGCATGATTTAGATATTGTTTAATCAGAGGCCACACACAGTTTCGAATTCTAACTTTTTCAGATATACCTCTGCCTCCTTTACCCGTGGTTCCTCTTTCCCCATTTT
>NW_007815878.1:0-910 GCF_000696425.1 Galeopterus variegatus | reverse complement strand
ATTTCTTAAAGACTGAGTTATCTTTTGTCGGATTCCATTTCCACTTTTTAAGATTGGTTTTTGGAAAGAATGAAAAGCTAGTCCAGAGTTACTCAAGACACATTTCTCAAAAGTGTTGTTGGATATCGAATAAACCAAACACTTCTACCATTCCCCTTCCAATCTGAGCTATATATTAAGGCAAAGCAGATGGGAAGATGAATGGTAAGACAGTAGCTTTTTGTACAGTTCTTGCAATATACTCAGGAACTGAAAACTCCACCTTAAACAACAGTGTTCCAGCCATTTTTGTTTGATTTCTAAACATTTACAATCTCCAGTTATAGAAATTAATTCTTCTAAAGGAAACGTTCTATTTTTAAAAGACAAGTCATAGGTATTTTTTGTTGTAGATGACGATTTAATTCAAGATTTCTTGTGGATGGACTGCTGCTGTAAAATTGCAGACAAGGTAAATTTGGTAGCGATATAATAACCAGCATTATTATGTTTAGTCCATCAGAACTTTAAATGAGACCTTGTAAGAATTTTCTATATAATTAAGGTTAGGAAAAGAGTCTGCGTTGCTCCTTCAAAGCAGAATTCTTACACATTAATTTTTGGAATTAGCAAACAGCATAGATTATACTTGAATTGTAGAATATTCCTGATTAGATTTAAGTGACTGTAGTCCATATCTGTTTGATTGAAACAAGAATTGTATAGACTGAATACATTTTCATCAGAATTATTACCTTTTACCAGGCTGTGGAGAAAAAGTATTCTGACAATTCAGGACACTAAGGCAGTTTGTGGTACATTTTAATATTTTGTAAGTAATTCAGAGAAAAATATGAATAATCTTTAGGGTAAAGGGTAAAATGGCTTAACATGTTATTTATTTAGGAATCAGTGTTTTATAAAAAAATGT
>NW_007815877.1:0-910 GCF_000696425.1 Galeopterus variegatus | reverse complement strand
TTTTTTTTTTTTTTATATATTCTAATTTCTTCAGAAAAGTGTGTGGTTGATTTAACTATAGCTGTGTGAGAGAGTGAATTTATGTAGGTATAGCACAGTGGTTCTCAAGTTGTGGTCACTGGGCCAACAGCATTAATTGAGAACTTGTTAGAAATGCCTATTTTCAGAATCTACCTTAGACCCACTGAACGAGAATCTGGGAGAGGTAAGGCCCAGCACTGTGTGTTTTAACTAGACCCGTAGGAGATTCTTATGCACACTAAAATTTAGAACCACTGGTATATTTTTTTATACAACAATTTATAATCAATGGTTATTAAAACTGACCCACTTCCCTTTTTATTCTATTCACCCAATCTAATTCAACTCAGCCCTTTTCTCACTTGAGAAAAGATACTATGCTTTAAAAAAACAAAACAAAATAAGAAAACCCTAAGATTGCTATTATTTCTTTCTTTATAGTCTTCCCTGAGATCCAACAAATATACTGTGTTCAGACAACAGGTTAAATAAACTCCAAGCGGTATATCATCTGTTTAATTGCCTATGGCATCTCTCATTGTATGACCTTTGGCACAGAGTTATTTGACTTCTTTGAGCTTCAGCATCCTCACTTATGACATAGATGTCATAAAGTGGTTGTACATATGACATAGAAAAATACATATGACATAGATGTCAAAAAGTGGTTGTGATGAAACAAGCAAAATGATCATGTAAGCAATACATTTTACACAGTGCCTGTTATGTAATAAACTGTATAAATGGTTGAGAAACCATTTTTTAGTTAGGAAGCCCCCTGCCACCAATTGATTTTTATTTGTTGCATTTGTGTATGGCAAAGGAATTAAAATAGGAAAAGCATGGTAGCAAAAAATGACAAAAAAGGAAGGAAACCAGAAAAAAAAAA
>NW_007815876.1:0-910 GCF_000696425.1 Galeopterus variegatus | reverse complement strand
GCACCCGCAGCAGCAGGACTCTTCGCAAGCCCTCTCTATCGCACTTGGTATCAGAGCTACGCGATTTCATTCAGTACTTACAAATTAATGAAACATGAGTGTGAAAATAAAGAGCTTTGTTTGTCAAAAAGACCCAGAACAAATTTCTAAAAGATAGTGGTTCCTGACATAGACCTAAGCAGGACAAGCATACATGCTTGGGAAAAAAATCATACATGCAAAGGATCTCTGCTTCGTTTTTAGGATGAGAACTGCTGCATGCAGCCTGCTTATCACGCTCGTGAGACCTGCCAGCCCCACTCCTTTTTCAGTGACAGCTGCCTTCATTCCTCCCTCTCCTGAGCCAGTCTTTCTCCTTTCTTCCCTTTCACGCCACAATTCTGATCGGGCGACACAGCCTCCCCAGGCCCAAATCCCAGGTAGTCCTAAGCGGCTCTGGCTGCATCAGGAAGTTTGCGCGTTGTCTCAGCTCTGTCCCTAATTTCACCTCTTGACCACGTGAGGAAAATCTCCTTTTGTGACAATGCTTCAATCTGCACCTCAAGAGACCGTGGGGGGCGTGTGACATACATGACGCTGCACTGCGCCAGTGCGCTCACCATCCCGCTGGAACACACAGAAACAACCCAGCCCTTGTTGGATATGTTTGAGTTCCCACAGTCAGACCCCTAAGACAATTGTAACTCTTGCCTGCTCAAGGTCAAGGGGGACTGGCCCTGCTCCTGGCTTGTGCAACCCGAATAAAATTAACAACTATACTTTTTCGAAGTTGTTACAACAAGTAAACGGAAAGGACATTCTTGGGGGGGAGGGGAGAGAGGGAGGAGGGCGGGAGGTGTCGGTGATGGGCCATAATAATCATATACATTGTATATTGACAAAATAAAAATTAAAAAAAAAAAAAAAATTC
>NW_007815875.1:0-910 GCF_000696425.1 Galeopterus variegatus | reverse complement strand
CTGCATCCCACACATGTAGAACAGCATCTGGCCCTAAGCGAATGCTCAGTGACTATTTGTGAAATAAATGAATTGGGTCAGGACCATTGTCTGCTTATTAGGTGGGAAAAATCTAAAGGTAGTAAATCCTTAAAAGTATAGCAGGAACTTTGAAGTCAGAAAGACACGGCTTCAAATTCTGGCCCTTGAGCTTATTACTTACATGGCTTTGAACTGTTACCAATCTCAAGTCTCAGCTTCCTCAACTAGCAATACAGTAGCAAATTTTATCAGAAGTATGTCATGCTTAAATGAAAATATGTATACAGAACCCTGCCTTTACCTTGCTTAATAAATTTTACCCATAGTTACTATTATACATCCTTTACAGATGACAAAGGTCTATACATTCTTAAAAGTTTGAAGAAAAAAAAAAAAACATTGTGTTTGTTCCATGATTTTTATGTATCTTGAGGCTTCTGAGAAGTATTCAGTGATTCACTGTTTTTAAATTCATGAAACCATGTGTGGTTTATTTTTTGTAAGGTTACTTATGTTTTACTGAAAATGCTGTTGAACATGATACTTCGAATTGCTCCATTTTTGCTTATACCCTTAAAAGTTACCATCTTATTCCACTTCACTTAAAAATCAATGTTGTTTTGTGTTTTACCATAGATATCAGCAGGTACAAACTAACCAAGTCACAATATTTATCACAGCTTTCTGAAACACATTTATTCAGAATTACTCACTTTTTATTTCTTTCATAATCTGTTGTCACTGTTTGTATGAAAAACACTAAGCTAACTCATCTACAAAAACACACTTATGAGGATTCTTTAAAACGTTCATTAAAAATGGAATAACAGATAATATTAATCTTTCCATGAACTTTTTGAAGATCTCTGGACTACACATACATACACAC
>NW_007815874.1:0-910 GCF_000696425.1 Galeopterus variegatus | reverse complement strand
AGTATGGTGTAGGTAGAAAGAAAATACATTTAATCAGAAAGATTCGATTCTTCCATTTACTTGATATGTTACGGTGAGAGAATTACTTGGATCCTCCTAATACCATCTTTCTCATTTCTAAAATTAAGACTAGCAGGTGTTAATGAGATAATATATGCTAACTGCTTAACACCCCATAGGTACTCAAAAATAGTTTGGGCCAGCCCCGTGGCTCACTCGGGAGAGTGCGGCGCTGGGAGCGCAGCGGCTGCGAGTTTGGATCCTATATAGGGATGGCCAGTGTGCTCACTGGCTGAGCACGGTGTGGGCGACACCAAGCCAAGGGTTGAGATCCCCTTACTGGTCACAAAAAAGACAAAAAAAAAATTGTTTTTACCCTCCCTCTATTCATTTAGCAGCTAATAATAATCATATATTGTTTTCCTATAGTGCTTTCTAGTTTACAAAATTTAAACCCATCATTTCATTTGACAACCAGATTGTGATATCTCCAGAACGTATATCATGTTTTATAAATGAAAACATGATGTACCTAATGAGTAAGCAATTAAGTAACTCAAATTCCTTTTGTTTCTCATCAAATACAGCGTTCTTTCAACTATGTGATGCTGCCTCCTAAGAATATATCTTAGTTAATTTCAAATGATCTTTATCATAAATTAAGTTTTTTGGTGTCTTTGTGGTTATCAGTGTGCATATTGGTACAAGTCACTGACCTCGTTCTCAGAGTTAAAGAGTTAGAAATGATTGTGCTGGAACTAGGTGTGAATGTAATAGACAACTGTTATGATGTCTATATTCTTCAAGGGGACAAATTCTTACCACACACTTCTTCTGACTTTTTGTTAGAGTTGTACAATATCCACCAACTGTATAGTGTCTGGCTGTTTATGCATGTCATAAATGCAAT
>NW_007815873.1:0-910 GCF_000696425.1 Galeopterus variegatus | reverse complement strand
CAGCCAGTGAGCGGGAACCGGTCTGTATGTGGGATCCCAACCCTCGGCGGGAGCGCCACCATGCTCCCAAACAGCGCACTGTAGCAGTGCGCCACTGGGCCGGCCCTCTCTCTCTCTCTTTTGCTCCCACTTATGAGTGAGGACATGTGGAATTTCTTTTTCTGTGCTTGGCATGTTTCACTTAGGAATTTTCTCCAAGCTCATCCATGTTGCAGTGGATGGCAGAATTTCATTCTTTTTTATGGTAGAGTAGTATTCCATTGTGTATATGTACCACATTTTGTATATGTACCACATTTTGTAAATAGAGCTGTGATAAATGTGGGAGTGCAGGTATCCCTTTGACATGATGATTTCCATTCCTTTAGGTATATACCCAGCAGTGGGATTGCTGGATCATATGGCAGTTCTATCTGTAGTTGTTTGAGAAACCTCCGTACTGTTTTGCATAATGGCTGCACTAATTTACAGTCTCACCAACAGTGTAGGGGGGGTTCCCCTTTCTCTACATCCTCACCAGCACTTTTTATTCTCTTTTTGATAATAGCCAGTCTAACTGGGGTGAGGTGCTATCTCAAAGTGGTTTTGATTTGCATGTCCCTGATGCTTGGTGATGTTGAGCATTTTTTCATATACTTGTTGGTCATTTGTATGTCTTCCTTTGAGAAATGTCTATTCAGCTCTTTTGCCCATTTTTCAGTCTGATTATTTGTGTTTTTACTATTAAGTTGAGTTCCTTGTACATTCTTTAATCCCTTGTCAGATGTATAGTTTGCAAGTATTTTCTCCCATTATGTAGAACAAGCAGGAGAAGGAATTTCTTTTTTTTTTTTTTCCTTTTTGTCTTTCTTCGTGACCGGCAACGGATCGCAACCCTCGGTGTTGCTCCCGCCCCTCGCTCAGCCAGTGA
>NW_007815872.1:0-910 GCF_000696425.1 Galeopterus variegatus | reverse complement strand
TATTCATCAGGATGGTGTCACAAGGCCACTACTACTAGCTATAAGGGAGGTTGGGACAGCCTCTCTTGTGGGGTCGGGCAAGAGTGCAGGAGCTTGGAACAGGTGTTAGGCGATTGACAGAGTCTGCCACAGATGCCATCACGTTCATGTGGGTGTGAACATCATTCTGGCTACTTCAGAAGACCAAAAGCTCAGCAAATCCAGACAGACTTCAGAAATTCTTCCAGAACTTAGAGAAATATAGATAGAAACCATGAGAAGAAAATTAACATGGAGTAGATTTAGAATTGTGAATTTAAAAATTCTAGAAGAAAAGACTGAGGCAGATGGAGACAACAATCAATTAAATAGTGACACAAGTTCTCTGAACTGAAGCCAGATCATCAGATCAAAAGAGCTAACCAAGTATGAGGGAAAATTGCTGAATGTCAGCCCATAGTTGATACTTTTGAATTTCATATTTTAAGGAAGAAAGTTTAAAATCACCCAGGCTGAGGAAAGTATGAAGAATACACTTTCTTCTCATCAGCTCATGGTACATTCTCCAGTACAGACCACATATTAGTCACAAATCTAGTCTCAGCAAATTTTTAAAAATTGAAATCATTCCAACTATCTTTTTGGACCATAATGGACTAAAACTGGAAGTAAACAATAGGCAAAATGCTGGAAGCTATACAAGTACATGGAAACTAAATAATAGGCTCCTGAATGACTTATGGGTTCAAGAAGAAATTAAACAGGAAATCAAAAAATTTCTAGAAACTAATGAAAATAATGATACATCATATGAAAACCTGTGGGATATTGCAAAAGCAGTACTAAGAAGCAAATTTATTGTAGTAAATGCATATATCAAAAGAATGGAAAGACTTCAAATAAATGACCTAACACTATGCCTCAAAGAACT
>NW_007815871.1:0-910 GCF_000696425.1 Galeopterus variegatus | reverse complement strand
AGGGTTGCGATCCCGTTACCAGTCACGAAAAAAGACAAAAAGGGAAAAAAAAAAAAAAAGAAAATTGGTTTTAAAAGATATATCAGCCTTTTCTGTTTTTCCGTGTTTCTCTCTTGAACCTCTCTCTACTCTTGAAGGTATTGACTTAGCCGTGTCCTTGGTATGGAAGAATTTAGCTTTCTGCTTATTTCAATTACATTATCTTGGCTTTCTTTCCATGTTGCTGTGCAGGCTGGCTGATTATTTTCATGCCGTCATTTGTACTTGAGCCATTCTCTTGTAGAACATATTTGGGTTATTTAAAGTTTTTCCTTTTTAAAAAGATATCGCAAAACGTAGAATAAAAAGAGTAAATACAAAGAAACAGTATCCTAAATGTCCGTTTATCTGCATAATGGGTTATTATGCCATTGTGAAAACTGAGCGTACTTTAAAAAGAAACTCTTAGTATTGAATGTGTAAAACCACTCCTGGAAATCATAAATACAAGGCAGCCCCAAACAAGGGTAACAATGACAACCACCCCAGCAATGTCTTTGGACTGCTCTGAGCCCGAGACCTGCTTTCCCTGTGTTGCAGGGATGGTTGCCACACGTCAGTGTTGCAGTCATGACAAACGGGACTTGTACTGGACTCGAAAGACACCTGGGTTGATTCAGCACTCGATGTGGGGTGGGGATTCAGACCGTGTAGCAGATGAGGACAGGATAGGGCTCCTCTTGGCCATGGGCTGTCTTGCAGTCCTGAGGCCTGTGTTTGCTCTTGGCGTTGCGTTGTTCATGCAGGTGAGCCCTCACAGGCTAGCAAGAGCATGGAACAAACTTCCTAATTTCAGGGAAGGCTAAAATCAGAATTAACCTTTGCCCTGACCTAGCCCTAGAATTTCCTTTCAGAAACACAGCCAGGGCAC
>NW_007815870.1:0-910 GCF_000696425.1 Galeopterus variegatus | reverse complement strand
AGGTGTGGGAAAGACCTGGCGTGTAGTGGACAAGTAGAGGAAGCGTATTATTATTATTAAGGAGAGAAAAGAGAAGAGAGAGAAGCTGAGAGCATTGAAACCAACCAAATCCCCTGTCAGTTTTACCCAAAACACCTAGGTGGCAAGGAAGGGACGACTCATTTGCTGGAGCAGAAGGTTCTCAACAAAGCTGCCCTTTGGCTCAAGGGCTGCCAACCTTTCCCATGACCTAATGGTATCAAAGGCTGGGAAGGAAGCCCTTAAGTGGATGCCTTTTCATACAGCATCTCATGCTTTTCTTTTCTCCTCCCACCACCCAGAAGCTGTTGCGATGAGCACGTTTTTAGAATATTTAAAAATAAATTAGCTAGTGGTGAAACACATAAGCCAGGGAAATGCTGGGCAAGTATATGCTTCAAGCTACACAGCCCAAGTCTTCTGAGTATTAAAATACTCTATGTCTCCCATTTGGCTAACTGGGGCTTTAGCAAACAGTAATTTTTGCATGTCATAGTCACTCTAATTGTTGAATTAGAGCATCTGTCAAAAATGGAGATATTTTCCTCAGAACACAGAGCAAGGGAAATCAGCTCTTTCCTAAAACAGTACAAAGCACATCACAACTGTGCACACTGCTAAACGCTAATATTTCTTTATTCTGGCCATTGTTTACAAATGGGAAGGCTGCTAGGTGGCTTCTGGACCACCCTTAATTAGAAACAAGGCAGGCAGACTCTTTGGATATCTCCAGGACAATGGCAACTTGAAAGTGTCCAAAAACAAGTCAAAACCTGGACACTGTATGATGTAACAAAGTGCTTCTCTCCAACCAATAATGTAGAAACTTCCAGTTCACCCTTGTCCCAGGAAACAAGAGTCCCATTTATAGCTGACCTCCACTGAGTTAGGA
>NW_007815869.1:0-910 GCF_000696425.1 Galeopterus variegatus | reverse complement strand
CACTTTGCAATCGTTCAGTAGTATAGAAAATCTTAGGATTTAGGAGTAGGATTTCAGGTATTATAGTCATAATGAAGGGAAAAAGAGGTATTTTAGCAAATGATCATGTTAAAATGTAAACGTATACATGTACACACACACATATATACGTACATGCATACACATATTGGAAGCATTGACACCTTAGAAATATGATAAATTACAATTTTCACTCCTAAGGCAGATAGTTAGTAGTCACCTTTTGCTGTGGAAAATTTGGAAGTTGACAATGTGTTCAAGATATTCAACTGGTGTCTTAAAAATGACTATATATTTTCCCAAATTTACTACAAATAGATTGCTAATAATTTTATGAAAATTAATTATCTGATCACAAAACAAAAGCAATAGAATAGGTAACAAAATAGTTATTTTTTTTTAAATCCTGCTATTCAGATCCCCCCTTGCATTATTTGTAGGTTTATAAAAATGGCACATTAATTGTTAGGAATTTTATTTATAGCATATGATAAACAAAGGGAAAATTATGTTTTTCAGGGATAAGACCCAATTAACAGTTATTTAAAAAATAAAGGGTTGATAATGGACAACTTGGTACATTACAGTTTTACCTGTAATTAAAATCACTAAACATGATTTTAAATAGAAAAGATAAACTGAGCACCATATTTTTACATCAGATATTTTGTCTATTGCAGACTCTCTGAAGATTTGTGCCAATGACATAACCTGTTTAAAAATAATAAAAGACTTAAGTGAGAATATACAATAGAATGTGATATTGATTTAACATAATGGACATGTCTCTTTCATTAAAAAAAAAAAAAAGAATCATAAATGATTTAGTATAAATGTAATCTCAAAATACCTTGGCTCTGGTCTACTGAAAGATTAATTGCAGAGGTCTTTT
>NW_007815868.1:0-910 GCF_000696425.1 Galeopterus variegatus | reverse complement strand
CTTTTTCTATAGTATCTAGAGCTTGAGCATTATTATTTCCCTTTTGTTGTGTACTTTCTTGGTTTTTCATATTTGTGGTATTTTTCCTTTGGTGTTTAGTCATTTTGGCAGGGGATTTCACAGCCCACTCATTTGACCCTAGTGTCTGGCTAGGATCTTGCTGGGACTGCCAATTTGGCATGGCTGCCTCAGTGCCTATGGGCCAGAGGCTTGGGCCTCTCTGGGCTGTGTAGACTGGACTGGGCTGGGAGTCCAGCAGCGGTTCCTACATGTTCCCACACAGGTGTCTCCAGACCCTGAGGACCTGGGTGTTTTAGGGCCTCTCTTTGCTGTGCACACTTACCTGGGCTGGGGTCCCGTGTCAGAGCTTCCTGCTCCAGTGAGCATGTGCCTCAGGGCACAAGATGGTGGCAGTTCTTGAGCCTCCCTGAGGGGGCCTCTCCAGGCTGCATGCACTCACCTGGGCTCGGGGGCATCCGGTGTCGGTGGCTGTCAGCAATACCTGTTCTGGCACATGTGCACCTTGGGTTGCGTGGTGGAAGCAGCTCTCAGGCCTCTCTTGTGTGTTTGTTTCTGTGTTTACTTTCACTTTGCTTCTTTTCAGCTTTTGATGTTTCTGATTTCTTTCAACTAGCATGGTTAATTAGGACTCTGATGTCTTTCAGTCTAAGAATAAGAACTGAACTAGATAGTATCATAAGAAAAAAGGTCAAAAAACAAAAGTAACAAAATATAGAGAAAGAAAAGGGTAAATAAAATTTAAAATACGGAAATATGAGGCCTTTACTCTTTTTGTTGTTGTTACGATTTATGTATTTATTTTTTAATTAATTTATTTTTTATTTTTTTATTTTTATTTTTAATTTTTATTGAATCATGATTATACATATTTTTGGTGTTCGACGACTTA
>NW_007815867.1:0-910 GCF_000696425.1 Galeopterus variegatus | reverse complement strand
GTTCAACAACACTCAACATCAGGGAAATGCAAATCAAAACCACTTTGAGATATCATCTCATTCCAGTTAGACTGGCCATTATCAAAAAGGCTGAGAATAACAAATGCTGGCAAGGTTGTGGAGAAAAGGAAACTCTTCTACACTGCTGGTGTGATTGTAAAATAGTAAAGCCATTATGGAAAACAGTATGGAGGTTTCTGAAACAACTACAGATAGAACTACCATATGATCCAGCAATCCCACTTCTGGGTATATACTCAAAGAAATGGAAATCATCATGTCAATGCAATACCTGAACTCCCATGTTAATCGCAGCTCTATTTACAATAGCCAAAATATGGAACCAACCTAAATGTCCATCAACAGATGACTGAATAAAGAAAATGTGGTAGATATACACAATTGAATACTACTCAGCCATAAAAAAGAATGAAATTCTGCCATTTGCAATAACATGGATGAGCCTGGAGAAAATTATGTTAAGTGAAATAAACCAGACACAGTAGGAGCAAATCTTAGTGAAGTTGAGGTAGTCAATGCACATGGGTACAAGTGATAAAAATTACTTACATAAAAATACATGAATTGAACTTCATCAAACTTAAAAAATTTTCGCTTCATAGGACAGAGCCAAGAAAGTGAAAAGTCAACCCACATGATGGGAGGAAATGTTTACAATCATGTATTTGATAAGGGACTTACATCTAGAATATATAAAGAAAGTTTTACAATTCAAAAATAAGTCAATCAAATTAATAATGGGCAAAATATTGTAGTATTCATTTCTCCAAAGAAGATTTTCAGATTGTTATTAAACACATGAAAGATGCTAAGCCTCATTAGTTATTATTGAAATATATATATCAAAACCATAAGAAACCACTTCACACCCACTAGGATTGGCATTTTA
>NW_007815866.1:0-910 GCF_000696425.1 Galeopterus variegatus | reverse complement strand
TCAGCTCCAACATGAGTGTCCAAGGCTCAGAAACTCTCCTTGAATTGGGACAAAGACCCTGAGACTTCTTTTCAGCTTTCATCTCACTCAACTTTTATTTTCTTTTTTGCAGTATTTGATGATATGAAATATCCCTCCTGTTACAGAAAGAAATGAAATAAATTGTGTTTAATAAAATTGTCCACATTTTCTTCTAACACATTTTAGTTTCATGTTTTCCTAGGCCAATGTTTTTACATGGGAGCAGCTGGGATTTTCAGTCACAGTCTTGTCATTACTGATCATCAATTTACTCTCTTTGGTTGTGAAGAAAGTTGTTGGAGCCAATATAACACTGTTTGAGGTTTTTTACTTGCCTTTCATTGGCCTTGACTCAGTGGACAGGAAATGGATTGCATGAGAAGAGTATTGGTGCCTAGTTGCTGAAGTTTATAGGAAAACTGAATTTTGATATGATCATGAAAGTCAAAGTCCATAGGGACTATTTTCTGACAGAGGTGTCATTACAAACATTTTTTAAAAACATATAAATGTATTATAAAAACAACAGTTTAGAACACTACACCAGAATAACATTCTGATGACTTTTCCTTTTTTTCTCATTTGTCCTCCTCTACCCTTTTAAATTTTAAATTAAAAAAATATATACCCTAATAACCAGCTCTAGGGTTATCTGTAGATGGACACTCTTAGTACAGAAAATAAAAAATAAGATCAGTTTCTTAGAAAAAATGCTGTCTTTACCTGTGGGTACCCCTGTAGCCTTCTGCTGGGCTGAGGTAGAATTGCTCTCTACACAGGTGAGAAGTTCTGGTGGGACACCTTAAAAACCATGTCAAGGGGCCGGCCCGGTGGCGCTCCCACCGAGGGTTCGGATCCCACATACAGACCGGTTTCCGCTCACTGGCTG
>NW_007815865.1:0-910 GCF_000696425.1 Galeopterus variegatus | reverse complement strand
TGGAAATTCTAAGATAATGTTAGCCAGATATGGTGCTCACAGCAGCCCTTGCTCCAATGGATTCCAAATGGGGCAGAGAAGCCTTGGTGCTTGGGAGCAGTTGGGTCCTATGGGGTCTGTTACTAAGGCCAACATGAAACATGGCCCGAGAGCCCAGGAAGCAAGGCTGAGGCCTGCCAAGCTCACAAGTCTGCTTACTTGACTCCTCCTGGCCTGGCTTCTGGCACATGGTGGGCAGTGACCCCGGGTAGCCGGTGGCTTAGGCAGTGGTGCAGAAATTTATCTTGGGGGGCCCCCCAGCCTTGACTGACCAGCTCTCTCCCTTCTCATGGTCAGAACTGAGCTTTAGAAAGGCTGGTCGGGCCTGACCTCCCAGGCAGTCTCTACCTGGCTAGTCCCCCTCCTCCATGCAGCCCACGGTGATTCCCAGTGCGCCACCGGTCCGGCCCTCCTCTTCCCACTTTTAACCCACCTTTCATGAACCAATTCAGTGTGGCCTGCACAGGTGGGGCCGCCGTGGTGAAGCTGGCCCAGCCCCTGATCTCTATGTAGTTCTTATTCTGGGGGGGAAGGCACTGGCCCTTGTGTGACGCTGCATGACATGGGCAGTGAGAAGGGATATTAGGCTTCTACAGGGGCCTCACCAGGCTGGTGTGTGCACAGGGGCACCTAGGAGGGCTGCCTGGGAGAGGCATGGGGTTGGGCATGGTGGACAGATGGAGTCAGCTGGGTAGGCAAAGAGGTGCAACTCAGTGTCCAGGCGAAGAGAGCGGTGTCCATAAAGCTAGAGAACTGGGGGGCAGGGGGAGAAAGAGAGAAGGAGGAGGAAGGGCGAAAGCAGCTGCAGCAGCAGTGGGCACCCCCGCCACTGGGCATCATGGTATGGGGTGGGTGGTGAATGCACACGGAC
>NW_007815864.1:0-910 GCF_000696425.1 Galeopterus variegatus | reverse complement strand
GCTACTTAGGCCTCCGTGCCTTGTGGCTGTAGCAGCTTCTTTCATTTGGGGACGGGCAATGGTGGCACAAGCTGTAAGCCTACAAAGGTGCTAAAGCTGGTGGATTCCTGGAGCAGCTGCTGCCTGGGCACTCTTGTATGCTCCATGCTGGGACGTACTCAGGAGGATCCTGGTTCAAGGAAAATCTCGTCCTTGCTTTTTTTGATTTGGCCCTGCCAGTGGGGAGCTCCTGGGAACAACCGATTCCATACAGAAGAGTGGTAGTTGCTCTGGGAAAACGCCCCACCCTAATGCACGTGTTAATTAGCTTGATTCAGCCATTCCACGGTGTATGCATATTTCAAACATCATGTTGGACACTCTAAATATATGCAATTTTTATTGGTCAATTAAAATTAGTTAATTAATTAATTTGGAAAAAGGAAAGGGCCCATCCCCATTCTCAGCCAAAATTCATCTGAAAATATGATCGCAAAGTTTGGCAAGTCACATGAGACGCATCGAAATCTAGAAGCAAACAAGAGAATCTTTTTGCTTTTGTTTTTCTTTAAATCTAGAGCGGACCCAAATAGAGAATGCCTAGTTTCTCTGTTGGGCTTTACCCAGAGGCATTCCCAGAGGTACAAACTGGTACACATTCCCCTCTCAAACCTGGGATAGCCTTGCCTTTGGGTATGGCCATCCTCTCTTGGAAGAAATTGATCCAGCTATTGATTGTAAGAGGAATGAAGGATAAATGAGGGAGTGGACATGGAAGGGAAAAATAGAAGAATAACCATAATGTCTAACGATCGCATCGCACATTACAGTTTACAAATGGTTCTAAGGTTTACAAGATGCTTTTACCAGAACTGCCTCAGGTCATGTTTTAAGTGTTTATCTAGATTGACACCTCAAACAAGACTGTGTT
>NW_007815863.1:0-910 GCF_000696425.1 Galeopterus variegatus | reverse complement strand
TTCCATTTTGTTCTACTATAACAGAATACCTGATACTCAGTAATTTATAAAAAAAAAAAAAGTTTATTATCTCACAGTTGTAGAGGCTGGGAAGTCCAAGACTGAAGCACTGGCACCTGGTGTGTTCCTTCTTACTGCATCCTCCCATGACGAAAGGTGGAAGGGCAAGAGAGAGACAAACTCTGTGTCCTAACATAGCAGAAAAGCAAAAGAAGGTGAACCCACTTTCTTTCTCGCAAGTCCTTTTTACAATGGCATTAATACATTCATAAGAGAGGGGTCTTCATGACCTAAACACCTACCTAAAGTCCCCACCTCCTAACACCGTGCATCAGGAATTAAGTTGCCAACCATGAATTGGGGGGATGCATATTCAGACCATAGCAAGATAGAATATTTTTTCCGAAGGATCTCATAAAAAATGTACACAAAACATAGATAGTGATAGAAATCCATGATTATTTAATTTTGTTTTCTTTGCTTTTGGCATTTCTAAATTCTCTAATATGAAAAGGATTACCTTTATAATAAAACTGATCACCAAATTGTATTTGTGTCATAGAATTATGACAAAAACCTAAACTAATAAAATAAAGCTGCAAAATATACCACAGTTAGAATTTGCATCCTTACAATATTATATCATTATAATTTTTATAATATGTAAGTTCTGAAATAATACCAACATAATCCAACTATATATGTCTTATGAGTAAATTAAAATACTGAGCTTTCAAATTTAATGTTTGCCATTTAATCTTATTCCAGCAATTCTTTGATATAGACTTTTTGCTGTTATTGTTCTGTCATAATGGACACCTCATATTGTAAAATTGGTCAGTAAAAATTCATCTACATTTTATAGCACAGGTATTTATACAAGAGTTATTTTAAAAACCTCTAAAACAAA
>NW_007815862.1:0-910 GCF_000696425.1 Galeopterus variegatus | reverse complement strand
GGTGCTGATATCACCAAGTTTTGTTCCGCCCAGCCATTGAATAAATAAATAAATAGAACTGGGCATAAATATAAATTATACTAACTGTGTCAATTTCAGGGAAACTGCTTTTTAGAAAAGCTGTTAGGTAATACTTTATACATAACCATTTCTCATTTTCAGTCATACCCTGATGATTTTAGTAAGCTAATGTCCTATCTTCTTTTTTTTTTTTTTGTCCTTTTTGAGACTGGCTGCACCGTGCTCAGCCAGTGAGTGCACCGGTAATCCCTATATAGGATCCGAACCCGCAGCAGGAGCGCTGCTGCACTCCCAGCGCCGCACTCTCCCTAGTGCGCCACGGGGCCGGCCCAAATGTCCTATCTTCTAAGATATCCATCAAACCTAGTTGATACTGAAAATCCTTTAAGGTCCTTCATAGTTTTCATTTATTCATTAAAGAAACATTTATTTTCCTGTTGTACGTGTGAAGTTTTTTGGCTTAATAAAAGAATCAATCAACCATCTAAAGAGGTCTGCATTATGCATGTGTGTCGGAAACATTAATAATTTTATAACATTCCTTCATTTTTAATGTATTTCTGTGGGAAAGGATTAATAAATGATAGATAGTTGAAATTTTACCTAAAAACCCAGAAGGTTGTGAACTGGATCTCCAGTCGTATCTGTAGTAACATCATCTGGTAAAATAAAAGCATAGTATTAGAGACACGGGGGGAAAAAACAGTGTTTTTCCTACTGTGGCACACCACTGAGGACAACACTGACACCAGATTGTCCAGTGCATTCTTGTACACCCGGGAGAGAGGAAGCGTGTGTGCTGAGCAGGTTGCCAGGCTGAGCTCAGTCTGCCTCTGGTCACCAGCTGGGTGTCACATAATTTAGTTCTGACACTGTCCACCCAGAGTTA
>NW_007815861.1:0-910 GCF_000696425.1 Galeopterus variegatus | reverse complement strand
GGTCCTGATTCACACCTTTGTGGTGCTTTAAAAATATAATTTGTTAGCTCTGCCCCAGACTTAATGATGCACAATCTGTGGGCTGCACTCAGTTATATGCAATTAAAAAAAAAAAATCTCATGGTATAGTTTGGGGTAACTACTGGTACGGTTGGAAAAACAATAGTTTCGCAATTGGATCTGGGTTTAAACCTTGGGGCCCCCCTTCCTGTCCCAGTCCTTTAATCTTGAGCTAGTTACTTAATCTCTCTGAGTCGGTTTCCACCTCTGTAAAATGGGCATAACATCTACCACTATAGGGATTCAATGAGCTAACATAAAAAAATCCCATCACAGTTTCTGGTACAATAGGTGATCCATGGGTATTTGTTGGTTACAGTCAGCACACACACAGAGCATGCATACAACCCACAGAGAAGCTCAAGAGGAAGGCGTAGAGATGTGCTGCCTTCTACCACTGCCCAGTCCAGCCTGGAGGCGGTTGGGTATAAGAGCTGTTTGGCCACAGTTACTCTGCAACCTTATCCTAAATGAATATGCTGTTACTTGCTTGTTTTCTATGTAACGGTGTTGTGAAATATATAGTACGAAGAGAGTAACTACTAAACAGTTTGAGGCCTCCCACAGAACTCACAGAAAACATGACACCCAATAGGTGCTCATACTTTAACTGAAAAAGGCCTCTGAGAAAGAAATGGGCTGCCCCAGGATGTAGCATACCCGAGCCCCCATCAAGGAGAAACTGGATGAGAATGTGGCAGTGACTCCCAGGGACATTCAAGGCCATGCCTGGGCACTGGATTAGAAGGCAGCCAAGATCACCTATGGCCCTGTGATTCTATAATTCAAGAAACGTATGGACAGGGCAAACGAAACTGCCTTTGTTTTCTGCTGGAACACAGGGGCAGGT
>NW_007815860.1:0-910 GCF_000696425.1 Galeopterus variegatus | reverse complement strand
TAAGATGCCTTGTAGGTGCAAAAGTTTACATTTTATACTTAGGGGGCTGGAGAAAGCCTTTTATTACTGATTGTTAAACAAGACTAGCAAGTGAGCATGAAAAATATTAAATTTATACTTAAATTTATGTTTGAGTCCTAAGTATGAAGATGTGGACAAATAAGTGTTCTTTGTTTAGTCCAGTAGATAGGTTCCTAACAGGGTTGTTAGTGCTGCTTGAAAAGCAAATCGTGGTGCCCAATTTTCTTACTACATTATCCCAAATCACCATATCTTCAACCAGTAGAAATGAGGTCCAATGGTCGTTTAAGTTCTCAGATGTCTAAGCTTTCCTATCTGTAATGATTCAAGGTCATTCAATGCTCTAGGGTTATACTTTATAAAAATCATGCTATGGAATCTTTTCTATGATGACTAACCACTTAATTTAACTGGGATTTAGATTTGGAATGAAAAATGTATAGTAATTTTACTTTATTTTTCCAATGTGAAACACTTGGATTTTTCTATTTCTCAAAATAAGTTCTGATAAACAAACTAGAAAATTCTTTTTCTCCCTCCCTTCCTTCCTTCCTTTCTTCTTTCTTTCAATAAGTGCCTGTAGTTGTTTCTGTGTGCCAGACCCTATGCTACAGATTCTCAAATTAAATTACATTATGTACATTGACTTCTGGTTCTTTGTAATTACTGGTAGGCCCTGATATAGCAAAACAAAACAAAACAGAACAAAATTCACCCAACCAATCAAGCAAACAAAACAGAAAGCAATATCTGAAAATCAGGGAATATTTATATTTTAAAAAGACTCCTTAACTATTACGGTCCATGATACAAGCCTTCGTTTTTGATTCATTAATCAAACTTTGAAAAATGATGGTTTGGAGGGATGGCCAGGCAGGAAAATTGCAAG
>NW_007815859.1:0-910 GCF_000696425.1 Galeopterus variegatus | reverse complement strand
TTTCCATCTATTCAACTGTTAGAAATGTGTTTCTCTTCCACAACTGCAATAAAAAAGATATCTCATTTTTAATAAAAAGCTTTTAAATTTTTAATTTTTTTCAAGTTTAATCTTTTGTAATTTGTGATATAAAGTATAAATCCAAATTAATTATTCACCATACCAACATCATGTGGGATCAGCATTTTTTAAAAATAGTGCTTCCTTTTCCTATTGTTAAAATATTTCTCAATTGATAAGTTCTTAAAATAATTAAATGTAAGAACTCGTAAAAACAATTGTATATTTGAAAGAAAATTTATACAGTTTGGATAATTATTTTTCATGTTTTTAAAGTTCTAACATAGTAAGACACTTTTCAAGGTAATTCCTTTCAAATTTGTTTGTTCCAGAACTTCATTTTCCTTTAGCATTTTTCACTGATACTGTATTAAAATTTCAAAAGCATTTCAAACTTTTAGGTGTTTTGTTATGAAGGTACTTTTATCTTCATAAGTCAAGTTTTTTTGACTTTTGAGCATGGTTTTGATGGAACGTATTTTAAAATGAGGATATATTTCAGGTTATTTGGGGGCTTTTCCATTTAGAATAAAGCATCATTTTCTCATATTCTCACAACCTTTCTCAAAGCTTCTTTAACTTCTTTGTTCCTCAGGGTATAGATAAATGGGTTAGCTATAGGAGTAATAACACAGTAAAACAGGGTCAAGATTTTGGTGAGGTCTTGAGGGCCATCCCCTGTGGGCTGCATATAGATGTAGATGCCAGGCCCATAAAATAAAGACACCACCAGCAAGTGTGATGAACAAGTGTTGAAGGCCTTAAGTCTCCCATCAGCAGAAGGGATTGGAAATACAGCTCGGGCAATGTAACTATAAGAGACAAGAATCATAGAGAGGGGACCCATTAT
>NW_007815858.1:0-910 GCF_000696425.1 Galeopterus variegatus | reverse complement strand
GTTCATCTATCTGTTGAAACACCCAACAGCAGGAGGTGTCTTGCAGCCATTCTGGATCTTTTGCTGCACCTCCCATTTAGGTGTAAAGGAGTCCCCCGGCTCCTCAGGAACCTATGAATGATACAGAAGATGTCCTCTAAATTGCTTTACCATGAAGATGACAAGCAGAAGAGAAACATTAATTATTTTGGAGTTTATTGGAACATAGCTTAGGATAAACCCAACTCACAGCATGTGGAGTATTATTACACGCTGGCATTAATCTCTCTCTTTTGCGAGCCTTTCCTTGGCACTGGCCTGGATGCCTGGGGCACAGATTTCTTTTTTAATGTTAGCAGATGCAGGAATCAAGCTGTTTTCCTCTGGACTTATTGTCACTTGTATAACACAATGATGATCCTGTTATTTTAAACCAAGCAACAGTCTCAGATAAAGGAGGCTTTTGACATGGCTTAAAATTTTAGCTGACAAGGAATGGAGCTTCAAATTTGTGCATTCATCCATTCACCATACATTTATTTATCAGGCATTGTGTGAGTTCCTAAGGGTGAATTAATGATTAAAGCATAATCTCTGCCATCAAGGAAATCAGGGCTTAATAAGGAGGAAAAATGTGTAGACAGGTGATTAAAGTACGTTCTAAAAAGTATCATAAGAGAAATGAACAAAGTGTTGTTAGAGGGCAGATATAGTACACTTCTAAAAGCAATCTGTGGTCCAATTTCTGGCAGGAAACAGGGCACGTTCAAAGAATTAACTGAAAAGAGCTTAGTGAAGTGACTATTTACAGAGGCGTGGGCTGGATTTGGGGAAACAATAAAATGGAGAAAGATCCAGGCACTAGCAACGGTGTAAGTCATAGGGCCTGAAAAGGCAAGAGGAGAACAACTTTACTGGAACTCACAAACGT
>NW_007815857.1:0-910 GCF_000696425.1 Galeopterus variegatus | reverse complement strand
TTAAGTCTATAACTTAAAGTATAAAAAATGGTGCTGCATATATTTTTTTCCTAAAGACCCAATAGGTAAAAGAAATAAACTGGGTGGTTTATTCGCAGGAAATTTTCAATAAACACTTCAAAGGGTGTGGTGGTGCAGTGGGCATGGCATTTAATAAAACCATTCTGTACAAGTTCTAACAACATCTCAGAGCTTCCTTGTTGATACAATGGAGCCATACATATTTTAAAAGACAAAAATTCAATCACCAGTTGGTTGTCAGATAAAACAGGACATTCTCCACAGCAAGAATCCTTTAAGAATTTATTTGCAAGAAAGATCTAAACCACTCCAAGAAAAAGATATGTCTCCTGCTGAGTAAGTCAATCTTAAAATAAGAGGCACTGATTGTCTCAATAATATCTAAAGCACTGATCATTATTGAATGACCACACCGGCTTATATAACTCAGATGATTCAGTATTTGGCCGGTGTCATCATCCAAGAGAATATACTGCAGAGCTCTGATCCCTCCAGTGATTCTCCTGCACGGACACTTGCACTTTGCCTTGGCTTTCCAATGATTCCCAGGCACCAGAAGTAGTCTGTCCAAAAATCCACCCTGCAGAAACATTGCCTATTGATTTGCAATGGTGATATGTGGCTCATGACAATATCCTAGGTTTTTGTGTTTTATGCTTATTGCTTGTGACTTTTATGTGCTTACATAATATTTTCTTTCACTGAAAATCTAAATTATTTTAAGGAATGATGTCTATCAAGGATTAGAACACAGAGTAACATTTTTTAATATATTTCACACATATTAAATGAGCTAATGAATAAATGCATAAATTGTAAGTGCACACAAAAGTGATGCCATTTTTCCTTTTATTTTGGCTATATATTCTACTTCTCACATTTTATTTTA
>NW_007815856.1:0-910 GCF_000696425.1 Galeopterus variegatus | reverse complement strand
TACAGATTCAATGCAATCCCCATCAAAATACCAATGACATTCTTCACAGAAATAGAAAAACCAATTCTAACATTCAAGTGGAACAACAAAAGAACCAAAATAGCCAAAATCAGACAAAGACAATGAAAAAAGAAAACTGTGCAAAAAAAATAATAAAGCCAGAGGCATTATACAACCAGACTTCAAATTACAGTAATTATAATTTGAATTATAATTTAGTTACTATAGTAACCAAAACTGTATGTTACTGGCATAAAAACGGACACATGGACCAATGGGACAGAACAGAGAACCCAGAAACCAACCCATGTACTTACAGCCAACCAATCTTCCACAAGGCGCCAAGAACATACACTGGGGAAAGGACAGCCTCATCAGCAAATGGTGCCAGGAAAACTGGATATCCATGTGCAGAAGAATGAAACTAGACCCATACATCTCACCATATACCAAAATCAACTCAAAATTTATTAAAGACTTAAATGTAAGACCTGAAACTATAAAACTCCTAAAAGAAAACACAAGGGAAACACTTCAGGATGTAAGACTGGGCAAAGAATTCCAAAGCACAGGCAATATAAGAAAAAAAAAAAAAAACTAAAGGATCCCATTATAATATGAATCACTGACAACACAGTTTTGTGAGCAAGACAAGTGGGGAATATATGCTAATTAAACCCACCCAGGAATGTTGCATTCTGATCATCTAACTTAATCCAACGAAACACACTAGCTTGAGGAAGGATGAATAATGTGTTCATCATATTATCTTCTTCAAATATCAACCATGTCAGCTCTGCTTTTGTCAAGGGTTACCAAGTAATAATTACAAGGTTAAACTTTCAAGCAAAATCCTACAGAAAAATATTCTGTGTGGGTAACTGAAGAATGACCAATTTACTTTGGATAG
>NW_007815855.1:0-910 GCF_000696425.1 Galeopterus variegatus | reverse complement strand
GTCCCTGGCCATCTGGCCAAACCGTTGGCTACAGCCCATGAATTGGTATATAACCATGTATTTTGCCATTTCTCCACGCAAGCGAAGTGCACAGTCAGGTGTACTACCCAAAGTTATGCCCATTGGGAAGATTTTTTTCACCACTGTCCTTCAGGGATGTCCCAGAAAGGGGCTGCAGTGCTGCAGCTGTCCACTTTGGGGCGGTGCCTGCATATCGTGCAGAACCATCTGTAAACCAGGCCCTAGTCTTTTCTTCCTCTGTCAGCTGATCATAGGGTACACCCCATGGGCCATAGGTGCAGGCTGGGGAAGAGAAGACAGTGTCGCAGGGTAGGGACCATGGGCATTTGGGCCACTTCCTCATGTAACTGACTTGTGCCTTCAGGACCTGCTCGGGCCTGACCATGTATATACCACTTCCATTTGATGATCGAGTTCTGCTGTGCACATCCAACCTTACAGTTCGCTGGGTCAGGTGACAGCCAGTTCATGACGGGCAGCTCAGGTCACATGGTAACTCGTGACCATATTCTTCATCTGTCTTCTTCACAGACCAACTAGGAGAGCTGAACTGGGAAGCGGTGGGAATCACCACCCCTGCAGTTCATGCTCCAGAGGGCCTTTTTCTTGGTGGTGGCTCTCTACAGCAACGCAGGGTACCACACAGCAAGGAGTGGCACGAGCAAGAGAGAGCTGACCTTACACTCGCTCTCCTTACAAAGCCATCGGAACCACACCCATTACTCCATGAATGGATCGATCCATTCACAGGGCACAGTCCTCACAATCTAATCACCTCTATAGGCCCCACCTTTCAAATACCATAATTCGATTCCCCACCCTCTTAATACTGTTACAATGGGGTTCAAGTTTCCAGTACATGAACTTTTAGGGGACACATTTAACCCAC
>NW_007815854.1:0-910 GCF_000696425.1 Galeopterus variegatus | reverse complement strand
AAATTGGAATTATCCCATGTATTTTTTCAGACCACAATGGGTTAAAATTAGAAATCAATAATAAACAAAATTCTGGAAACTGTACAAACACATGGAAATTAAACAGCATTCTATTTAATGACATATGGGTCCAAGAAGAAATCAAACAGGAAATCAAAAAAATTTATTGAAACTAATGAAAACAATGATACATCATACCAAAACCTATAAGATACTGCAAAAGCAGTACTAAGGGGGAAATTTATCGCATTAAATGTTTACTTCAGAAGAATGGAAAGATGGCAAGTGAACAACCTAATACTTCACCTTAAAGAACTAGAAAAACAAGAACAATCCAAACCTAAAGTTAGCAGATGGAAAGAAATCATTAAGATCAGAGCACAACTTAATGAAATTGAAACCCAAAAAACAATACAATAGATCAATGAATCAAAAAAAAAATTTTTTTTTTTTTGAGACCGGCTGCACCGCACTCAGCCAGTGAGTGCTGTGAGCACACTGGTCATCCCTATATAGGATCCGAACCCGCGGCGGGAGTGCTGCTGCGCTCCCAGCGCCGCACTCTCCCGAGTGCGCCATGGGCTCGGCCCAAAAAGTTGTTTTTTTGAAAAGATAAATAAAATTGACAAACCATTAGTACGACTAACTAAAAAAAGAAAAGAGAAGATCCAAATAACAAAAATTAGAAACGAAGAAGGCAATATTACAACTGATACATCTGAAATACAAAGAATTATTCGAGACTACTGTATACAACTATATGCCAACAAATTTGAAAATCTGGAGAAAATGGATAAATTTCTGGACACACACAAGCTACCAAAACTGAGCCAAAAAGATGTAGAAAAACTGAACAGACCCATAACAATAAAAGAGATTGAAGCTGTTATCAGAAGGCTCCCAACAAAGA
>NW_007815853.1:0-910 GCF_000696425.1 Galeopterus variegatus | reverse complement strand
AAAAGACATGACAATCACAATAATTCCTTGAACTTGTCAAGAGAACAGATATGATGTTGATGGGAATGGGAAAAGGGGAAAAGGAGCGGGGGAAGGGAGGATTTGGTAAAGGGCCATGAAAATCAACTACATTGTATAATGGTAAATAAAAAAATTAATTTGAATTTTAAAAATTAATCTGCATAACATGCCATCCTAATTCTTACCCCATCTCTCATCCTCACCCGTCTTTGACTCCCCACCATCCTTGCCCCTCCCTGAGCCTTACAATGTCCCTTACTCCCACCTTCTTTCTTAACCCATTCTTAATGGGGTAAGGATCAGAGGTGTGGTAAACAAAGAACTGGTTAAGGAAGAAGATGGGGAGCACAGTGGTGTATGGTGTATGGACATTATTTGATAACATTTTTAAAAGTAAAAGTTTAATGGTTTGTTTTTTGGCCAAGCTAAAATATTCTGATATCGAATCAGCTGGATCAAAATTTCACGTGACACAAGAAAAGGAAAGCAGTGATTGCTGTGGCTAGGGGTTGGGTTGGGAGGGACCCTTACTTTTTAATATGTATGATTAATACCTTTAGCATTTTGTATTGTGTATGCAGCATCTTTTCACCAGAACATAAACAAGTTTGCTTTAAGGTTGTTTATGCCCTTAGCAGACCCATTGCATGGGGGTCCCAGGGAATAGTTCACACCAACTCCAGGTGGGTATGAGGCTAAAATCCCCATTAATTCCAGTGTTATTGGATCATAGTTTCTTTACAGCTGAAATTTGAAAGCTATATTAAAAGTGTTCTCTCTAGTATAGGAGGTAGAATTGGCTGTGATGACATAATATAGGTTCAACATCACTCCTCCTACAGGAGGCTGAAGAATTATCAAAATCCGTGTCTGAGAAGCAGAAGCATGT
>NW_007815852.1:0-910 GCF_000696425.1 Galeopterus variegatus | reverse complement strand
TGTTTTAGCAGTTTGAGTCTCTCTAGGAATTTGTCTACTTCATTTGTTATTGAATTTATTGGCATACATACAGTTCATAGTATTCTCTTATAATCTTTTTTTACTTCTGTAAGGTCAATAGTGTTGTTTCCCTCTTTCACTCCTGATTTTAGTGTAGATTTTTGAGATAGGTAATTGTTCTTATTCCAACTGCAAAATACTAATTAAGTGGAACTTAGGAAAGTGAGGAGGGAAGATTGGAGAGACAACAGAATCCTCTTTCCTAAATCTATGTTTCACATATGGAAAAGACATCCTCTAGTTTTTTCTGATATGTATGTTCAAACCCTATATATGTAGAAATGAGGTGGTTAGAGCTCTAAACTTTAAGAAAATAGCAAATTGTTATTCTTCATAGCAGTTGTAGCCAGGTGTATAAGGATTGCTCAGGAGGAAGCCACTTAAGAATGGGGATCTCATTTAGACCAGAATGTTTTATTTACCTATTAATAGGTAGGAAATTCCAACATTGGCCCTTGACTGGCATCTGAGAATTTTGATTTTGGGAGAATGCTCACCATTCCCAGAACTGATGAGCATGGCTTGCTGTGCCTTGACTATCTGCATGGTGTGCTTTATGCTGAAGTCCTGCTCTCCTTCTGGGAGTCTAGAACTTTGGGATTTAGCCCCTGATGGAAATCCTGAATACTGAGTCTGCAGTGAGCTTGAACAGTAAACAGCATTTCACACATGTTTTCACAAGTCATTGTTGGGAGAATTAGATATGTCCTCTGTGGCTCCAATTGGAAAGCGCTCTTAGAAGCATGTGCCTGGTTTCTCTGGTCTTAATCCTGTGCACCTTTTCCCTTTTGCTGATTTTGTTCTGTGTCTTTTTGCTGTAATAAATCATGAGTACAACTATATAAAAAGA
>NW_007815851.1:0-910 GCF_000696425.1 Galeopterus variegatus | reverse complement strand
GGAATCCTTGTCTTGTTCCAGTTCTCAGGGGGAAAGCTTTCAGCTTTTTCCCATTCAATTCAATGTTAGCTGTGGGTTTGTTCTACATAGTCTTTATTGTATTAAGATACTTTCCTTCTACACCTAATTGGTTGGGAGTCTTTATCATAAAGGTATGTTGGCTTTTATCAAATGCTTTTGTGTATCTATCAAGATGATCATATGTTTTTTTTTTCTTTTATTCTGTTGATGTGATATATAACCTTTATTGATTTGTCTATGTTGAACTATCCTTGCATGCCTGGGATAAATACCACTTGATCATAGTGTATAATCTTTTTGATGTGCTGTGTATGAAGATACCTTAAAACATATTTTTAATTTTATGTTGTTTATGTTATAAATGAACTCTATATAAATGGGCTTAATTGGCATGTCCACTTCCATGCTCCAAATTCAAATAATATGAAACTGCTTTTGTTATCCTGTCCTCTTTTTTCTGTGGCTCACCAGAGCAAATCTGATCTTTCACATATTTGCTGTCTCTGTTGGTGACACCATTTTATATACAGTCATCCTTATCTGAAAATTTAGGTATTCTCTATTCCATTCTCTCTCTCACTACCATATTTAATAAGTCACCAAGTTCTCTTGATACTTAATTATCCCTCAGATCATTTTAAAATTTATTTTCTGTCTCATTCTCTGAACTATATCATTCTGCTTCCAACCTCTTATTAGCAGACAAATTCAGCAACAAGAAACTACTTATATTTTCATTAATATGCCTTTGTATATGTTGTTTCTCTTTCTAGAATGCCATCTGTCTTTTCTCTACCTGATGAATTTTATCTTTCAACTCCAATTCAATCATCATTTTCCCTGTGTTCCACTTATGAAGGAAACCAATCACTTACTTGTCCCTGTTATC
>NW_007815850.1:0-910 GCF_000696425.1 Galeopterus variegatus | reverse complement strand
CTGGGTGGTTGTTGTAGTCTCCTTAAGGGCACCACAGACCTCTGCTGCCAGTGGAGGGCTGCTGTTCCTCTTCAAGCCTGTGGAGGGCTCCTCAAGCCAGTTCCCCAAGACAACTTTGTCTCCCTAGATCTTTGGGCCTGAAATGGAAGAGTTGGCCCCAGAGGCTTCTGCAATGCCTTCAGGGCCTTTTTCTTCCTCTCTTGATAATCCTGTTCTTTCGTGTTAATCTTGTTAGTACCATTGAATTCTTCTGAAAATGATCTCTGCTTCTCTACCACATGACCAGGCTGCAAATTTTCCAAATCTTTACACTCTGCTGCCCTTTTAAATTCTGGCTTTATGTCATGCCTTTGCTGCCATAACTCAGAGTAGGCTGTTACAAGTAGCCATGCATCTTCCTTAATGCTTTGATGCTTAGAAGTTTCTTCCACCAAATACTCTGGTTCACAACTCTTAAGTTCCAACCTCTACAATGTCCTAGAGCATGGACACAACACAGCCAAGTTATTTGCCAGTTCACAGCAAAGGTGATCTTTGCCCCAGTTTCCAATAAACTCCTTATTTCTATCTGAGACCTCCTGTGAATGGTCTTTACAGTCCGTAATTCCATAAGCATCCTGCTCACCACCATTTAACTGGTCTCTAAGACATTCTAAACTTTCCCTCATCTTTTAATCTTCTTCTGAGTACTCCAAACTCCTCTAAACTCTCCTCAAAACCCAGTTCCAAAGTCACATTTTCAAGTGTCTCTTATAGTCAACACCCCACTCTTGGTACCAATTTTTGTGTATGGCTATAACAGAATACTTGGCACCAAGGGCCTCCATGGCCAGGCCTACTATTCACAGTCCCCCTGTTGCTAATGGCCCCCATTCTGCTAAGGGCCTGCCAGGCCTGCCCCAAGTGCTTC
>NW_007815849.1:0-910 GCF_000696425.1 Galeopterus variegatus | reverse complement strand
ATTTCCTCAAGGTTTTCCAATTTGTTAGTATACATTTGCTCATAATAATCTCTAATGATTTTTTATATTTCTGTGATATCAGATATATTGTTTTCTTTTTTTAAAAATAAAAACCTTCCTTTTTAAAAAAGTTTGGGTCTTCTCTATTTTTTCTTAGTTTCTCTCACTAATGTTTTGTCAATTTTCCTTATCTTTTCAAGAAATCAACTTTTTTATTTGGTTATCTTTTGTATCTTTTTCTTTTATTGGTCTCTATTTAATTAATCCTGCTCTAATCATTATTGTTCATTTTCATCTAATAATTTGAGGATTGGATATTTCTTTTTCTTCTACTTCTTTAAGGTGCAACATTAGGTTATGCAAAATTGTTTTACTTTTCTGATGCAAGCACTTACTGCTATAAACTTCCCTCTTAGTACTGCATTTGGAATATCTCATAGGTTTTGCTATGCTGTATTTCTATTTTCATTTGTTTCAAGAAAGTTTTTTTTATTTTCTTCTTTTTTTTCTGACCCATTGGTTGATCAGATATATGTTGTTTAATTACCGTGTATTTGAACATTTGCCAAGTTTCTCTTGTTCTTGATTTCTAGTTTTATTCCTTTGTGGTCTGGAAAGATACTTGATATAATTTTAGTTTAAAAAAAACATTTTTAAGACTTTATTTGTGGACTAACATGTGGTCTATTCTGGAAAATATTTCACGTGTTAATGAGAAAAATGTGTATTTTGCAATTGATGGATAAAATATTCTGTACATGCTTGTTGGGTCCATTTGGTCTATAGTGCAGTTTACACTCAATGTTCCCTTGCTGATTTTCTGTCTAGATGATTTGTCCAGTGCTGAGGGAGGGGTATTGAAGTCCCCAACTATTATTGTATTGGGGTCTTTCTCTTCCTTTATATTCAA
>NW_007815848.1:0-910 GCF_000696425.1 Galeopterus variegatus | reverse complement strand
TTATGTATTATCATGATGACTGATTTTAAAAAATAACAAACTATTCCAAGCTATAAAGTGAACTAGCTCTATGGCACTTAGTAAATTAACATTTAAGGTCAAGTTTTCAACATACTGTCAAAGTAGATTCCCTTGTTTCAACCCCCCTGCTTTTTCATTCTAAACGTAATGAAGTGTACTCATATACTTCTGTGTAGAATGCCATCATGCTCCAAAAATGTCGTCTGACTAAGTAAAAACAGAAAACTGCCAACCACAATTGGATTAGGTTTAATTTTTCACGTGTACACTTCCTAGGCAATATAATTTCAAACATAAAAATATTAGCCATTTTAACAAGCTATGAACTTTTTTGGTTCGTATTCGACAAATAAAAAAAGGAGAAGGTATAATTTTTTTTATAGGAATAGTGGTCCCCAAGGAAGTGTTTGCAATTGGAATGTCAGATAATGCATTCTGTATCTATCTATCCATACATCTATTTTTTTTTTTTATTTTCTGTCATTTCTTTGTCACTTACCTATCCATCCTTCTGAAACACAGTAGTTATGGTGGGAAATTTATGATTCTTTGTCCTGAGGAAGATCTTTTTGATAAATTCTTAAAAGATAAATGATTGGCTATCCAGAGTTTGGGTACATTTGCACAGGGCTGTTATGTTTGCATTTGTAACTATCCAGGGGCTAAATGACAGGCCAACAATTTGGGAAATAGGAAGGAAGAATAAGAGGGAAGAGCTGATGATTATAATGGGAGATATTTAAAATTGCCTAGCTCTTGGTTTATGGGACACCTAGTTAGCAGGCTGACATCTGTGAATTCACATGGGGTAAACTGTACCGCACACATTTATGTAAGATCTTGAGAATGTTAAAAAAAAATTCAAGCAATTTTAGACATATTGAAGAGG
>NW_007815847.1:0-910 GCF_000696425.1 Galeopterus variegatus | reverse complement strand
CTGCCATTTGCAACAACATGGATGGACCTTGAGAGAATAATATTGAGTGAAATGAGTCAGAAAGGTTGATGTTTTGACCCAGGCTCACAAAACCCACAGAAAGTCCTTCTCTTCCATGTACTGGGAAGGGAGGTTTGTGTTGGCCATTTTTTGTTTGTTTGTTGGCTTGTTTGGGACACCATTAAGACTTTGAAATCTCTAGTGATCTAACATTTACACACTGGAGGGGATTCTCTATCTCTGTTAAGGCCTCCTCAGGTGGGAAAACTGTGGGGGATTAGCATAACCTCCCAAGGGCGTTAACCAGGCTCCTGGGGGGGAACCAAGTGCATGTTTGTAAGTGCATAAGCCCGGGCCTTGAAGGATCAGTCTTAAGATGGCTTCACATCCCTAGGCCAGCAGAAAATGGGCAGTGGAGGCTTTGAGGTCATAGTTTCACAGGTGTACACTCACCTCCGAACTCATCAAGTTGTGTATATCAACTATCTACAGCTTTTTCTAGGTCGACTACACCTCAATAAAGAGTTTAGAAAAAGAGAGCGTTCTGAAGCATTCTTTAGCACTGGTCTACAAAGTGGATCCCAGGATGGCTCCTCTGGAGGCCTCTTTAACCAGTGCAAGTTAACCAGGGACACTGGAAACACCTACTTCCTCACCTGCCACGAGCTAGGACCAAGTAAGAGAATTCTGGAAACCAGAGACAGCTCTCAAGTTCATGCCTTGAAACACCTGCCCATTGATGAAGAGAGCTGTGTAGGATGCCCCCTGCCTACTCTCAAGCTTGCTGGAGTTGTATTCTAGAACTTTCTTGCTCTGACCCTGACACTCACTGTCCTTCCTGAAGCCCTCCAGATGGGACAATGCTCAATTCTTCTCACCTTACTGTTAGTTGGGATGGGCGTTGGATGGG
>NW_007815846.1:0-910 GCF_000696425.1 Galeopterus variegatus | reverse complement strand
AGTACTCTTAAGTAATAAAAAGACAATTAGCCTGATTAATAAATGGGAAAAGGATTTGAAGAGACATTTCCCAAAGGAATGATACACAAATAAATGTCAAATAAGCACATAAAAAGATGCTCAACATCATTAGCCACCAGGGAAATGCAATAATGAGCTACCACTTCATAGCCACTAGGATGGCTATATCAAAAAGACAGATAATAACAAGTGTTGACAAGGATGTAGAGAAGTTGGAACCCTCGTATACTACTGGTGGGAATGTAAAATGGTGCACTTGCTTTGGCAAACAATCTGGAATAGCCTCAAAAGGTTAAACATAAAGTTACCATATGACCCAGCAATGCCACTCCTAAGTATATCTCCAAGAGAAATGAAAACATGTCCACATAAACACTTGCACACAAATGTTCATAGCAGCACTATTCATAACAGCCAAAAAGTGGAAACAACTCAAATGTCCGTCAACTGATAAACAGATAAACAAAACATGATACACCTTTACAATGAATATTATTTAGCAATGAAAAGAAATGAGGTACTGAAACATGCTACAACTTGGATGAACCTTGAATACATTACACTGAGTGAAAGAAGCCAGTTACAAGGACCACATATATTTTTGATTCCACTTGTATGAAATGTCTAGAATCCATACAGACAAAGTAGACTTGCTTAGGGATGAGAGCTCGGGGGAACATGGGGAATGACTGCCAATGGGGATGACGAAAATGTTCTGAAACAGGGATGATGGCTGTGAAACTCTGTGAACATACTAAAACTATTGACTTGTACATGTTAAATGCACTAATAGTATGGTATAGGAATTATATCCCAATAAGACTGTTTTAAAAAAAGAATAGCTTAGGGCCGGCCCGTGGCTCACTCAGTAGAGTGCGGTGCTGATAAT
>NW_007815845.1:0-910 GCF_000696425.1 Galeopterus variegatus | reverse complement strand
CCCTAAAAATCATTATGCTAAGTGAAAGAAGCCAGAAGCAAAAGTACATGTTATGTATGTTCATATAAAATTCTACAAAATGTAAATTAATCTGTGATGACAAAAAGCAGATCAGCAGTGCTGGGCCCAGGGGTGAAGGTGGAGAGTACTGAAAAGGGGCATGAGGACGGTTTTGGGGGTGAAGGGAATGTTTTGTATCTTGATTGTGGCAATGATTTCCCAGGCGCATATGCTTGGGGAAGGTCATCATATTGTACACTTTAAAAGGACGCAGTTTATTGTGTGTAATTACACCTCAATGGAGTTGAAAATTCTAATCAATTAAATTAATATCTATAATGAGCTTTCACTTGATTTAGTTTTGCTGAAAAATTGAGCTTTAGACTAAAGAACCATCATATGGGAAGAACAACTACATTAAAAGCTTTAAAAATGTATATTCTTTTTGGTCCATTATTTTCAAATCTGGGAATTTATTCTAAGGCAACCCAAGTGTCAGGCTGCTATTACGTCGTATCATAGCCTGGCTTATAAACAACAGAAATTTATTTCTCACAGTTCTGGAGGCTGGGAAGTCCAAGATGAAGGCATCATTGGATTCAGTGTTTGGTGAGGGCCCCCTTCCTGGTTCATAGACATAGTATTTTTGCTATAATCTCGCATGGCAAAAGGGAGGGAAGTATCTCTTTTATAAGGGCACTAACCTGATTTATAAAGCCCTCATAACCTAATCACCTCTCAAACACTACACTTTCTAATATCATTAACTTGGGGGTTAGAATTTCAACATATGAATTTGGGGGGCACAAATATTTAGACCATAGCAACAAGGATTTTCATCTTAATATTATTTATAAAGAACAATTGAAATGACCTAAATGGTCAGTAATGAGGAATTAGTTCAGTATAT
>NW_007815844.1:0-910 GCF_000696425.1 Galeopterus variegatus | reverse complement strand
CAGCACTCTTCACAATAGCCAAGAGCTGGAATCAGCCTAAAATTCTTAGTACTACTAAAAATGTCACTTGTTTAATAACCTCTGTTTGAAATTACTCTTCAAAATGTAAGCTGGAAGGTCTCTGGTTGCATTAGATTTAGAAATGTAGTTCATTGTAACAGAAGAATTAGCATCCTCCTTCCAGCAGAGGAAGGGAGCTAAAGAAATGAGGTCTATTTTCCAAAAGAAACCTCAGCTGTTTCTTTGTTAGGAACAAACTTAAACAGAAACTTTGGTCTTTATCATATAGAAAAATAACGATTAATTTATCTGAAAGAAAAGTTTTATTATAAATAGCTTTCTGGAGTTAAATCAGTAGTAATAGAGTCAACCTTAAATCTTAAAACTCACACAATGAAGGAGAAATACAGCCACTCTGTGGTAGAATTGGAGTCACTGATTGTTGAAAAGGAAAAAAGTAGAAGGCTCAGTGTGATATAAACCTTAAGTAACTCTGAGAATAAAATAAATAGTTACAATAAGTCTTTCATTAATTTGAGCTCTCAGTTCACTTCCTCCCCTGCGCTGTTTTTAGATGAGGAAAGCGGTGATAAAGTGGTGCTGTCGGGGCTTTTGTGAGTTCCCGGCAATTAGTCACATTCAGCTGTAACTTTTACATCCTCTCCAGCTGATCTGTGTTGTCTCAGATGATGATAACTAGTATCTGAGATCATGGAGACTGTATTCTCATTACCCCGTGTATCAGTCAGCACTCTAATCTGTAAGGTACAGAAAACTCCTTTGGCAATGTAAATAAAAAGGAATTTACTAAAATGTCCTTGAGTGGCTCTCAGAATCACCGAGGAGCAAGAGGGCCAGTTTTAGGACCAAGCACCCAGGACAGCTTGTGCCACAGCCGTGTTCTCATGAA
>NW_007815843.1:0-910 GCF_000696425.1 Galeopterus variegatus | reverse complement strand
ACCCACCTGCCGCTCCCCCCAGGAACACCCACTGACCTTGCCTGATCGCTGTAGCAGCTCCTAAGACTGTTACTGACCCATTTTCCAGGCAGGGTCGGTGGGGCGACCTTCCCAAGGTCTCAAGTGTCAGAGCTAAGATTTTACATTCAGAGCCCCAGGCTTCCTCCCAGCCATGTTTGTGAACCTGGCCCCTGCTGCTATCTCTGAGGCCCTAACAGTCCCCCTATCACGGGTCCCTTATTAGGTTACAAATATTTACAAAACACTTAGACCAGTGGCTGGCACAGATTGGGTGTCATGTAAGTATTTGCTAAGTAAACATGAGCCCCACCTCTTCAAAACCATTCTCAGGGGCCAGCCCGTGGCTCACTCGGTAGAGTGCGGTGCTGATAACACCAAGGCCACGGGTTTGGATCCCTGTATAGGGATGGCCGGTTCGCTCACTGGGTGAGCGTGGTGCTAACAACAGCAAGTCAAGGGTTAAGATCCCCTAACCAGTCATCTTTAAAAAAAAAAACAACCATTCTCAGGCCACTCCCTCCCCTGCGCCAACCCCACCCATGTTGTAGCCAACCCCACCCACGTTGTGCCCAGTTTATAAGTAAAACCAGGGTCTTCAGTGCCCACCACTTGGGAATCTCTGGTTTGCGCCTGAATCGTGGCTCTGCCCCTTTCTAGCCATGTGGCCTTAGGCAAGTCACTTTGCCTCTGTGAGCCTCACTTCCCACATCTGTCAAATGGGGATGAAAACAGCATGTACTTCAGCTGGTTGTGAGGATTCAATGAAAATGTCTGGAGAAAATAAAGAGCTGGTGGGACACAAATTAGGAGTCTAAAAGAGCCAGAAGCACAGGCTGCTGAGACGCCCAGAGACAGAGCGTGCGGCGGGCGTTCTCCACAGTGAGAAAGT
>NW_007815842.1:0-910 GCF_000696425.1 Galeopterus variegatus | reverse complement strand
GAGCATAGCTAAGCACTCTATCTCAGCTCTAGATGGAGTGGCTGCTTTTTTTACCTGCTGTTCCTATATTCTTCAGAGTTCTCTTTAGTTCTTACTAGTCAATCTTTTGTTACTACAACTCCATGTTAGAGATATATTTAATTTATATAAATTCTTTATATTTATATTTATACTTTATATTTAATTTTCTATGTGCAAATTACTGGGTGCTTCTGTGTCCTAACTGGGCCCTGACTGATACAGTCATCTTTTCTCCTCCACAAGCCCAGTGCCACTCTTCAGAGGCAGTCACTTTTTACTATTCCTCACTTTAGCTTTTCTAATACTTTTCTTCACATTGTTAAATAATTCTTCATTAATTGAATCAACCCATTATTTATGGATAGTATTAAGATAAGAGATGATTTAGTGTATTTCTACACTACCCGTGTCACTTCCATTCCTTTCTCCCTTCTGTCATTCCTCACTCCTCCCCTTGATAATAACATTACTTTTCTCGATTCCTGCACTGGTGATTTTGCAACTTCACACTACTACTTGATCTCCATTTCTTATTCTATTTCCTAAAGAAAATATTTGATTTTTTAAATCTACCAGCCTTGTAAGGTGAGGGCATTATCACTCTTACCCTTTGCTCTGAAGGGGTAAGAATGTTTTCATCTACCTATATATATCAGCTATGCTTTTACATTTTAAAAATATTTTTAATTTCATAAGATTTACATTCTAATCAAAAGATTAGAATAAATTATATATAAGTAAATTCTTATTGATAGCTAGTAGATATCATTCACAGTGTTTCAGCTGTAAAAATGTATTGCTCTGAGTGAAATGATATACTTCCTTCTCCAAGTTTACAAAGCCAAGATCTAGTGTCATGCGTAAGAGAATAAATCTAGTATCAAATTCA
>NW_007815841.1:0-910 GCF_000696425.1 Galeopterus variegatus | reverse complement strand
AAAAAAGAAAACGCGAGGCCCTCAGGGCTCTGCCCTCTGGGATCTGAGAGCCAGTAGATACGTTTCATCATGAAGGTGAATTTAAGTTGGCCTGTTACGACTTCTTAAGAACGTTGTAGCAGAAACTTGATCTCAAATTGTGAAATAAGTAATTTTCATTTTAGGTTCAAAGCAAGTAGATAATAAATAAATTATAAAACTCTACCAGGTGTTACTAGTTCTAAACATAGAAGGAAGAGGAGGCACGTGGGAGTCCCCAGGGGCTTTCCATGTGCCCCGAGAGATGCCCTTGAGAGGGCACCTGAGAAGCAGCTGCCCACCGACCAAGGCAGGTGTCGTGTGAGACCCTGTAGGGCTCCGGGACCTTCCCCCCATAGAATTCTTAGCCATGGTTGGGAAAGGCAGTGGGAACAGATGTTCTTCTCCCCAGGTGAGGGATGAGAGGCAGCCTGGGGACCTTTGGTGGAGTCCGAGAGCTGAAAGCTGACTTTGGCTTCCCAGCATGGAGACTTTCCTGCCCCGCGGACACAGGAGCCAGCTGCCTATGGTTCCTGTAATTTAAAACCAGCAATGGGAATGAAACAGAGAATGGAAAAACCAGATTTATTATTATTTTGTCTCACTTATTACTTTACCACCAACTAATTGTTTTCCTTCTCTTTGTGGGGTTTCAGCTTGTAAGGCTGAGAAAAGACAGCCTTTCAGTCTCCCCGCTGAAAGAGACCACTGTTGCAGAGGACAAGCTTTTCCTTATTATGCAAAGAGGAATGGGCCAGGGGAGAGCCTCCCTTGGAATTTAATCTCTAGCCTGAGGTGCTTTACATTAGATCCATTGTTTTATTTATGAGTTGGGTTTTTTTGTTGTTGTTGTTTTGTTTTTTTTTAAACTACAAAATACATCTATTGCCTT
>NW_007815840.1:0-910 GCF_000696425.1 Galeopterus variegatus | reverse complement strand
GGGTGGCAGTGCCCAGGGAAGCGGAGTCTGGAGTGATGCTCGGCAGGTCGCCTGGGCTCAGGGACATCCTCAGCAAAATGGGGAAATCAGTGAAGCTTATTTTTGTGACTCACGGGAACCTGAGCCTGCAGATTTTAAGCTTCAGGGCAAAGATTACTTCTTACTCATCTCAGTTCCAGCGCCCGCCAGACACAGCATCACCTGGGGTTGTTGAATGAATTAATAAATGGAGGGAGGCAGGAGACAAGCCCTTTCATATCACAGAGGAGGAAACAGAGACCAGTTTGCAGAGGGCAACTGCCTGAGGTCAGTGTCAGAAACTCTTTTCCACTCAGGTATCAACAACTGAGAACAGGTGGAAATGGGACCCTCTCCTGGGTTTTTTCCTTTAACTCTTACACATGCCTTTGGAGAGGGAATTCTCCTTTGCAAATGGATTTCAAGGCCTTCACAGGTGAGGGAGGGTCTCAGGTCTGTCTGTCACTCTGTTATCACGCTATGTCGGTGGCTGTTGACTTGGCCTGTGTAAACAGCTCACGGCACCCACAGCCCCTTTGTCAGCCTGACCTGACCCCAGAGTTACCTGACGCCAGGTAGGATGGCTTGGACGAGGAGCCATGAAAATTCCTCCTGGCTTCGTTTTACATGCTCACCCTGGTGTCAGTCATCGTCCTCTCTCCTGGGACCACTGCAGGAGTTCAGTCAGGCCGCTCTGCTGCTTTATTTTCTCTAACTCATCAACAAGCAGGAATGGGCTCATGGAGCCCTGTCCTTCTATTTGCCTCTGCTTATGACCCTTCAGTGGCTTGGATTTATTTATTTTTTATTATTTTTTTATTTTTATTTTTATTTTTTTTAAAGAAGATGACCGGTAAGGGGATCTTAACCCTTGACTTGGTGTTGTCAGCAC
>NW_007815839.1:0-910 GCF_000696425.1 Galeopterus variegatus | reverse complement strand
GGGCCCCACCTCTCAATACTGCCAAATTGGGGATTAAGGTTCAATATGAGTTTTGGAGGGGATGTTTAAACCATAGCACCAAGGAATGCCAAGAATTGCCACAAACCACCAGACACTAAAAGAGAGGCAAGAAAAGATTCTCCCCTATAAGTTTCAGAGGGAGCATGCCCTTCTGACACCTTGACTCCAGATCTTTAGCCTCCAGAGCTGTGAGACAATATATTTCTGTTGTTTTACGCCACCCAGTTTGTGGCAGCCCTAGCAAACTAGTACATTCAGTTTCCTCTCTTCCTCAGTCTCCTAAAAACTAGTCTGGCCGTACTAAAACTTTTGCTGTTAGGCACTCTGGGAAAATGAACAGAGATATAAAATGCTAGGTAAGGGCCGGCCCGGTGGCGCACTGCTACAGTGCGCCGCTTGGGAGCAGGGCGGTGCGCTCCTGCCGAGGGTTCGGATCCCACATACAGACCGGTTCCCGCTCACTGGCTGAGCGAGGTGCGGGCGCAACACCGAGGGTTGCGATCCGTTGCTGGACACGAAAGAAGACAAAAAGGGGGAAAAAAAAATGCTAGGTAAATTTACAGAGGTTACAGAGATTTAAAAAGTGGCCTTCCGGGCCGGCCCGGTGGCGCACTGCTACAGTGTGCCGCTTGGGAGCATGGCGGCGCTCCCGCCGAGGGTTCGGATCCCACATACAGACCGGTTCCCGCTCACTGGCTGAGCGAGGTGCGGGCGCAACACCGAGGGTTGCGATCCGTTGCCGGACACGAAAAAAGACAAAAAGGAAAAAAAAAAAAAAAAGTGGCCTTCCCTGACTACCCAATTTTAAGCAGCCATCTAGCTACTCTTTTTGCCATCATGATTACTCTCTGATATTTTTCTTATTATTTGTCTCCTGCTAGAATATAAC
>NW_007815838.1:0-910 GCF_000696425.1 Galeopterus variegatus | reverse complement strand
TTTTTTTTCTTTTTCTGAATAAAAAAAGGGGTCATTTAATGTAACAATATTTACTTAGGAAAATGTATTCTTATTACTTAGTAATGTTTATAGTAAACTTATTTCAATGAAAAATGGAGAGAAATTGTTTTGATTTACCCTCTCTGTTTCAAATAACCATTTAATTTTGGGATTTAAAGAAATTTTTTTTTCATAGTAAAAGTACTGAAGATGAAAAGCATCTATAAAACATTAGAAATTTCATTTAAAAACTGAAAGGTTATTTTTGTGCTGAATTTATGGGTTTTTAATTTTTTCTTTCTAGTGAATAGGTGTCTTTAGAGATTTGATTGTTGTTTCCAAAGCCAAAATAGTGATGTGTTTTTAACTTCATAATGAAATACAAGGAAACCTGATGACCGCAGAGACTTCTGGGCAAAGAAGTAGTAGAAATGCCACAGCTAGCTCAGATGTAAATTGCACCTGTCTGATTTTTGAATACTGCCAAGAGCAGGTATGGTTCGGCTGTTACAGGAAAAGACACAACATGGAAAAGATCTCAATGAACTTCACATTTATTCCCATAAGACTAACACTTTTTCTTCAAACTTCTTTTGTTTGGAACTTTAAGGAAGAGCAAAAAAAAAAAAGTGTTTTATTTGTTGTTCTGAGGGGGCTGTTTGCAATCGCTAAAATGTAATAGAAGAAAAAAAAATTTTGGCATAAAGCAATAGGTTGCCAATGAATCCTAAAAAAACTAAAAAACTGAAACTAAAAAAAAAAATTTTAAATCTTGACTTTTTTTTAACTTTGACTTTGGAAGATATCCATTAAATATTATCTTAAAATAAAATATTCATCTGCCTAACTGCAAAAGTAGCATACTCACTCTTTGGAAAAGAAAAATGTGTGTGTTGGTATGTGTATGTCC
>NW_007815837.1:0-910 GCF_000696425.1 Galeopterus variegatus | reverse complement strand
AAATTATTTAGAAATATGAATATATACAGCAGAAGAAACATAAGAGAGTTGAAAGTGGTGCATCCAAGGGTTTGAACTGGGAGAATAGGGTGAGGTGGGATAAGTGACTGCTGTTTTTAATTATATGTCTAATAGCAATATTTAATTTTCAGCTACATGTGTGCACAATTTAAATAAAAATATAATTTATTTATTTAAAAGAGGCTTACTGGCTTCTAGAAAAAGCAGACATGAACATAAATAATTACAGAATATATGATATAAATACTCAAAGTGAAGCATGATGTTGTGTTATGGGGGAACCATGGTAAAAGCTCTTAAAACAGATCAAACACATTTATGTACCATAAAAGTTGTGTTCAAGACAAAAAAAAAAAGTTGTGTTCAGTTTGGTTCAGTTGTTTCCTTGTAGATTTGGTGTATGATGGCTAACGGAAGGTAGAAAATGTGAGAGTGTTTTCTTCCTTCCTTTTGTTTTGTTTATTTTTTTTTTATTCCTTTTCTTTCTTTTTGGAGGAGTATAAGAGGAAAATAGTTTAAATAGGAAGTGGAAGAAAGGTAGAATTCTAAGCTGCTGGCATATACTGTTCCTTTGTGTGAATTTTTTTTAAATTTATTTTTTTTTTTTTTTGTCTTTTTTCGTGTCCAGCAACGGACCACAACCCTCAGTGTCACGCCCGTACCGGACCGGGACCGGCAACGGGATCGCAACCCTCGGTGTCGCGCCCGCACCTCGCTCAGCCAGTGAGCGGGAACCGGTCTGTATGTGGGATCCGAACCCTCGGCGGGAGCACCACCACGCTCCCAAGCGGCGCACTGTAGCAGTGCGCCACCGGGCCGGCCCTTAATTTATTTTTTGAATTGAAATATAATTGATTATATATATTTATGGGGTACGGAGTTGACTATC
>NW_007815836.1:0-910 GCF_000696425.1 Galeopterus variegatus | reverse complement strand
TGTTATGCCTCTGGCTCTATTTTTCTCTTTGCTCAGGATTGCTTTGGCTATTTGGGGTCTTCTGTCATTCCTTACAATTGTTAGGGTTTCTTTCTTTTTTTTTTTCTATTTCTGTGAAGAATGTCATTGCTATTTTGATGGGCATTGCATTAAATCTGTAGATCCCTTTCAGTAGCATGGACATTTTCTTAATGTTAATTCTTCCAATCCAAGAGCATGGAATGTCTTTCCATTTTGTTGTGTCCTCTTTAATTTCTTTTAGCAGTGATTTGTAGTTCTCATTATAGGGATCTTTCACTTCCTTGGTTAAATTGATTCCTAAGTATTTTTTTTTTTGTGTGTGTGTGACTATTTTAAATGGGCTTGCTTTCTTGATTTCTCTTTCTGCTAGTTCATTATTGTAGTATAAAATCTCTGGGGCCGGCCCAGTGGCGCACTGCTATAGTGTGCCGCTTGGGAAGCGCGGCAGCGCTCCCGCCGAGGGTTCGGATCCCACATACAGACCGGCCGCTCACTGGCTGAGCAAGGTGCGGGAGCAACACCGAGGGTTGCGATCCCGTAGTCGGTCCCGGTCCGGTACAGGGGCGACACTGAGGGTTGCGATCCATTGCCGGTCACGAAAAAAAAAAAAAAAGACAAAAAGGAAAAAAAAAAATCTCTGTTAATTCTTGCATGTTGATTTTGTATCCTGCAATTTTACTGAAATTGCTTATCAGCTCTAAGAGTTTTTTGGTACTCTTTAGGTTTTTCTATGTATAGGATCATGTCATCTGCAAACAGGGACAGTTTGACTTCATCTTTTCCAATCTGGATGCCTTTTTTTTCTTTCTCTTACCTGATTGTTCTGGTTAGTACTTCCAATACTATGTTAAATAAGAGTGATGAGAGTGGGCATCCTTGTCTTTTTCCT
>NW_007815835.1:0-910 GCF_000696425.1 Galeopterus variegatus | reverse complement strand
ATTAAGAACTTAAAGTTAAAACCTAAAACTGTAAAACAACTAGATTATAATGTGTCTTGGTATTGGCATCTTTGAGTTTATCCTAGTTGGATTTTGTTCAGCTTCTTGTATCTGTGTATCAGTCTTTCCTAAGTTCTGGAAATTTTTGGCCATTATTTCTTCAAATAAGTTCTCTGACCCTTTCTTTTTCCTCTTTCAATGCCTCCCATAATGCATGCATTGTTCTGCTCCATGGCGTCCTGAGTATCCACTAGATTCTGTTCACTTTTCTTTATTCTTTCTTCTTTTTGCTCCTCAGACTTGATAATTTCAAATTACCTGTCTTCAAATCCATTGATTTTTTTTTTGCTTGCCTGAGTCTGCTTTTGAACCTCTCTAGTGACTTTTTCAATTCAGTTATTGTGTTTTTCAGCTTGATATTTTCTGATTGATTCTTTCAATTTTTATCTCTTTGTTCATATTCTTAATTTGTAAATATATTGTTTTCCTGATTTCATTTAGTTGTTCTTCCAAATTCTTTGTTCACTCATTGAATATATTTGAGATAGTTGTTTTAAAGTCTGTCAAGTAAGTCTGAGGTCTGTTTCTTTATATTTTGTTCCTTTGAATGGACTATGTTTCCTTGTTCTTCACATACCTTGTGGTATTTTGTTGAAAACTGGGCATTTTCAAAAATAGCAGCCTTTCCAAGTCATTGAAGACCAGCTCCATGCATGGCAAGACCTTCATTATGCCTGGTGTGAAACCTCAAGGTCCTTTCATGCCTTTTCTGGGGACATGTCATCCCTGACCTTGTGCGTGTGCTTTTCCTTCCCTCCAATTCCCCTGTAAACACATCTGCTTCTAAATGTCTTAATTTTCTTTTTTTTTTTTTTTTTTCTTTTTTATTTTTTTCCTTTTTTGTCTTTTT
>NW_007815834.1:0-910 GCF_000696425.1 Galeopterus variegatus | reverse complement strand
AAATGAAAAGTATAATGTGATAATAACAAATAACAGTAGCTAAAATCTTTTGGATGCTTCACGTACCACAACAATGCAATTGAATGAGTTATCCCTTTTTTAAAGATGAGGAAACAGATCTGAAGAATTAGTTTGCCCAAGTCACATGGTCATTTCATGGTGTTGTCTTTTTCATGTGACAGCCACATCAAACTTCCTTCCCTTCAACCTCCACTTTCTTCCTCCAAGTTAAATTCTTAACCTCTGATGTTACAATTCAGGCCACTTTGCTATTTGTGGATACTGCATTTCTTATTAAGAAAAAAACAACAAAAAAACCAAAAAAACTTGTGTTTATGGGTTTTCTGGATAAAAACTAAAAATTATGCACAAACATCACATCTAAACTTTAATAAATAAATATCTGGCCAGACACTTTAGCATATTATAAAATTGCAAAGAGTCACACATTCAGCAAAATACAGCATCCTTGGCAAGTTTAAAGCACGCTGATTTGATTTATTTTATGGCCTATATGCTTGCTTAGAGAAGAGCCTCATGAAATAAAAATAAATGTAAATCACGTACTGACACATTTTCATATTTGTTTGAAGAAGCTTTGAAAAATAGATCTTTTTAAAGGGCTATGAGTAAATACGTTTTTTAAAAATTAAAAATGTTATTAAAACCTATTTTAAAATAAAATCATGCTGAATGTCCTCCATGAGATTAAGGAAGATTAGATTTTACTAGAGGAGAGATGAAGTCTCTAGAACTCATAATTTAAAGATTGTTAAGTTTTCAAGTATGTAATAGCTAAAAATTATTGACTGCTTTAATTATTTATTCAATAACCACATTTTGCCTGACCCTATTCTAGGCAGTGGATAAAGAAGATGAACAATGCACACATTTTCACAGGTTGTATTGA
>NW_007815833.1:0-910 GCF_000696425.1 Galeopterus variegatus | reverse complement strand
CGACCTCCCCTCTGTCCTCCCCGCGACCTCCCCTCTGTCCTCCCGGCGACTTCCCCTCTGTCCTCCCCGCGACCTCCCTTCTATCCACGACCTCCCTTCTGTCCTCTCCACGACCTCCCCTCTGTCCTCCCCACGACCTCCCCTCTGTTCTCCCCACGACCTCCCCTCTGTCCTCCCTGTGACCTCCCCATGCCCCTCCTGTCCACCTGACCAGTGCCCACCCCACGCCCTCCCCAGGGGCCCTTCCTCTCTGCAGGGCGCCCTCTGTGAGGCCCAGACAGAGCTTTACCCTCCAGGCCAGGGTCAGGCGCCTTCCCTAGTGGGGGTCGCTGCAGCGCCAGCATTTGGAACCCGCTGACCCCAGGGCAGACCAGGTCTCTAGAAGCGCATTCCCAACAGATGGGCACGGAGCAGGAGACAGGCTCAGGCAACCTTAATTCCAGATTTTCTTCTGATACCGTGATATCACCCATCCTGATCAGCCCCCATAGCACAAGGTCTGCCTTCCACACAAGCACACATCCCTCCCGCTCCAGACCCTTCCACACACCCACACCCCTCAATCTCTAGAACCTTCCACACAACCACACACACCACTTTTTGAAGCCAACGGCCTGAGACCTGCACCTACTTAGGGGATTCCTGGAAGACCCAGGCCCTGCTCACGTGTCCTATCGCTCTGGTCTCCGAGTGGATCGGGGTCCTCAGGCAGCCCCGAGGGAGCTCTTTCTTTACCTACAGCTCTAAGGAGACACTGAAGCATGGAGCCCCCAGGCCTGCAGCTCACCCATCACCGTCTTGGGAACCTCTGCGGCCCAGAGGCCGGCAATGGGGGCAGCAAAGAGCAGGAAAAGCCCAGCAGGAAGCACAGCCCGACTTAAAACAGGATCTGCAAAGCCCACACCCAGGT
>NW_007815832.1:0-910 GCF_000696425.1 Galeopterus variegatus | reverse complement strand
AGATCACATGGCAAGAGGAAGCAAGAGAGAGAGAGAAGGTGCCAGGGTCTTTTTAAGCAACCAGCTCTCGTGGTAACTAATTGAGCAAGAACTCACTCATTAATCCCCCTTCCCCCAGGGAGAGCATTAATCCATTCATGAGGGATCCACCCCCATGACTCAATCAGTTTCCAACACTGACACATTGGAGATCAAATTTCCACAAGTTTTGGAGGGGACAAAACATCCAAACTCCATCAACGTATTTCTGAAAAAAGTGAAACATCCTCAAGAAGAGCCTCAGGTAGACCCTTCAGGAGGTATTCCGAAAGAAGGCATTGTTATCATAGGAGATGACAGCTTCATGTTTGTTATTGCCTCTGAAGATCTTCCAGTGTAACAAGACACAGAGGTGGAAGACAGTGATATGATCATTCTGATCTTGTGCAGGTCTAGGCTAATGTGTGTGTTTATGTCTTAGTTTTGAACAAAAAAGTTTGAAAAGTAACAAAAATGAAATAAAAATAGAAAAAATGCTTATAGAATAAAAATATTAAAAAAAAAATTTTTACAGCTGTACAATGTGCTTGTGTTTTAAGCTATGTTATTACAAGGGTCAAAAAGTTAAAAAAAATTAAAGTTTACAAAGTAAGAAAGTTTCAGTAGTTAAAGTTAATTTATTATTGAAGACTTTTTAAAATAAATTTAGTGTATCCTAAATGTACGGTGTTTATTAAGCCCACAATAGTGTACAGTAATGTACTAGGCCTTCACTTTCACTCACCACACACTCACTGACTCGCCCAAAGCAATTTTCAGTCCTGCAAGCTTTGTTCATGGTAAATGCTCCATACAGGTGTATCGTTTTTTAAATCTTTTATACTGTATTTTTACTGTACCTTTTCCTTGTTTAGATAGGTTTAGATACACA
>NW_007815831.1:0-910 GCF_000696425.1 Galeopterus variegatus | reverse complement strand
TTTATAAATAACAAAACTGTGACTGTGACTTTGTAAAGCTAGGCGACCACACCAGTTGTCATGGCTCTTTTACCTGCCAGTAATCCTGCCAACTGGGCCAATTGTCGAGCTAGGGCTCAGTCTGTAGCTCACAGACCCCTCAAGCCTGTGCACAGACTGGGTCACATGTGTGAAGGCACATGCCAGGCTGGGTCACCGTACCCCTTACACACAGGTTTATGAGCTAAGGAACCGGCAAACAGGTCCTTGGACGCTGCAGCGTGGAAAGCACGGCCTCATGTGCAGTGCCAGAGGCAGTAAACTCCAGCCAAGGTGGCCCCGCCTCCCAGGAGCACTAACTCCACCCACACACAACCTGTTCACAGCAAATGCTCTGCAAGATTCTGAACATCTGAGAAGCCCTGACCATTTTCCTATATTTTCCCAACAGACTTGCTTAAGTTAAAACCTGTTAGTGTTGAATTAAGGACTCCAGTCTTTACTGTATACCATACCACCTACTAATTAACCACAGTTGAAAAATTAAGGGTAGTTCTCTTATATGAATACGAGTTAGTGTAAGCTCTTGAGCAAAAGAGTGGAGATATATTAAGACTGTGTTTGAGAAACCTAACTCCAGTTCAAAGTTTGGAAACCCGAGTGTGTAGGGACCATGCAGGGCTGTAAAACTGCAGTGGGTCAGGTGCAACATCATAAGAAGTGAAGGGAACCATAGCATTAAATGACTGGAGGAATGGACACTTCACACCAGAAGCTCAAGTTAGGCCTGAGATGCTCCAAGCATCTCATGTGTCTCTTACCCTTGTTATTAGGCCAACGTCAGGACGAACTCCCCCAGGACGACCTCTGCCTGGCAAAGATGATTTGGAGTGTTGACCACGACAAGTTGGACCTTGGGTGGAGAGGCTAC
>NW_007815830.1:0-910 GCF_000696425.1 Galeopterus variegatus | reverse complement strand
TTTTTTTTTTTTTTTTTTTTTTTTAATGACCAGTAAGGGGATCTTAACCCCTGGCTTGGTGTTGTCAGCACCACACTCACCCAGTGAGTGAACCGGCCATCCCTATATATGATCAGAACCCGGGGCCTTGGCATTATCAGCACCGCACTCTCCCGAGTGAGCCACGGGCCGGCCCCCCATTGTTTTTTTAATATAAGAAGATAAATATATATTTCCCCTTTCTTATAAAGATAGCATACTGCACATTTCCCCACCTTATTTCACTTAAAATATACTTGAGGTACAGAGACTCTGTGATCTTTTCTATAGCAGCTTAACGTAATGTATATGTTTGGCTTCAATCCCATCACATTGTTTTAAGTTATATTTACATGTATTCCAAGTCTTTTACATATATAGTCCTTCATATGAAGCCCATTTTTTTCTTTTAGTTTTTTTAAACTGGTTATGGTATTTACAAAGCTTTGTGTCTTTGTTCAGTGGTTAACTTTATATTAATGCCTGTATGTCATAACCTTAGTCTCTTCCAACTTCACTGAGACTTCCAATCCATTGACCCAATTCTTCACCTTTTCTCTGCTAGTCACCTCCCCTCTTATGTCTTCCCTTCTTAGCTTAGATTCCATGGTCCACCACTAAAACCATTCCTTGCAAACACACTCAGCTCCCTTCTCTCTTTCTCCCTCACACACACACTTGGCCAGCACCCACACCCAAACAGCTGAGCACTGCAGGAGAGCACCACAGTTAGGACCACAGATTTCCGGTGGGCCCTCAACACTGCCAAACTCTACAGTTCCCTAACATAGTCACCTTTCCTGCCTTGGATAACCTATTTCACACCTTCACCACATCTCCTGTCTCCAGCCCCCCACCATCTTCACCTCATCAGTGATTCCTCCTCATACTT
>NW_007815829.1:0-910 GCF_000696425.1 Galeopterus variegatus | reverse complement strand
TTGGAAACGTCCCTGTGCAAATAACAAAGGGTCATCCTGTAGAGGGGTCTTCATCATCCCAAAGGCAACTGGGGACTCTTTGGGAAGGGAGAGAGACTGAGGGGGCAGGTCCGGCCTGGCGCAGGGGGCAGAGAGGCAGGAGGGTGGGGGTGGGGATTCACATTCAACTTTGGAGAGAATACTGAGAAAATGAGGCAGGCAGGCCCTGCCAACAGGCTGGCTGCCCAGTGTCCCTTGACTGTGGGCACAGGTGGCAGGTGCACTCTGGGGGTGGGCTCAGCAGGTGGAGGTCTGCTTGCGGTAGAGCTGGATCAGGGGCACCAAACACTCAGGCAGGCCTGTCTGCAGCAGGAAGGGATGGTCCAGGAGCTCCTGGGCGGTGGCTCTCTCTTGAGGGTCCCGCACCAGCATCCGCTCCAGGAAGTCTCGCAGTACTGGGGAGACCTTTGGAGACAGGACAGTGAGAGGAAGCCATAGTTTGCAGTCATTTTAGGGTGACCTGATTGCCTGGCTCTGCCATTGTTTGTCTTCTCCCTTCCTGGTTCCTCCCAGGCTCAGTGCTTTTTGGATTATTAGGTAGGTAAAGGAGGTTGCATCAGTCTAGAAAAAGTGGTTGGTTTGGCTGCAGTGGGAGCTGCCGAGCAATGTCATTAGGATGCCTGGGACTCTGGGGAGCTGGGTTCCAAATACAGCCCATTCCTCCCTCCCTCCCTTGCTTCTCAAAGCTCTCAGCATTCAGGTTCTGGAGGGGGCATGGAACTGGCATCAGTGATCCAGTCCTGGGTCTATCCCTGATCTCAGTCAAGTTGCAATTTTCTCTAGGCATCAGTTGTTTCATTTGCAAAATGGGCTAGTGATAAAATGTGCTTGCCCTGTCTGCTACATAGGGCTTTAGTGAGATAAAAAAAAA
>NW_007815828.1:0-910 GCF_000696425.1 Galeopterus variegatus | reverse complement strand
ATAAAAATAAGTGTACTCTTTTGGCCAAAAAAAACCCCCAAAACAACAACAACAACAACAACAAAAAAGAAATGTCAGATGTCTCCCTTTTTCATGTTGATATTTTGAATATATTGGGTTAAATAAAATATACTATTACAATTAAATAAACAAACAAACAAATTAATTAATTAATTAATTAATTGACAATTTGACATGAAGTCCCAGGTCATGTATTCCCTCTTTACTGTGCTTGGGGTTCCTTCAGTTCATGGACTAGTGGACATTCCAGTTGCCCCAACACACAGTGTCTTCAAGTAACATCACCAGATATTTTGCTCAGGAACCAGCAGGTTGGTCAGGGCTTGTAGGGATTGTTTCTCTCTGCTCCCATTGGTGACAACTGGGCTGGCTCCAATGCTGATAAAGGAAGTCATCTGCAGTCCACTGTCCCTCACAGTGGAAGGACAAGCATGAGGGGGCTGCTGCATCTCTCTCTGAGGGGTCTCTCCACTTCACCCCCCAGCACGTTGCCTTCACGCAGCCAGACACCTGGCATGTTGGCTCAGGAGCCCTACATCATGTGTGCAATTAGAGAAAGACCAGGCAAAGCCACACCTGCCTCTGGGACCTGACAGGAGGAACACAGAGGCACATTGCCTCCTCCTGGCACACCGTGTATTTACTGAGGCAGTCTGCATGGTCTCCAGGGAAGGGGGGCCACATGACAACTGTGTTGGGGAGGAAGGTTAGAGAAGAGTACATGGGTCTGCAATGATGTCTGGCCACCTTTGGAATATATAATAATTAGCCATCATGGGTTTGTAATTATCACCAAATTTGGAAATGTCTATGCCATTATTGCTTAATTTTTTCCTTTCTTCCTTCTTCTTTAACTCGAATTTCATGTATATTATATTCAATATACTGT
>NW_007815827.1:0-910 GCF_000696425.1 Galeopterus variegatus | reverse complement strand
CAGGTGCTTCACATAGGCCAGCAGGTTGTGTATTCCCACATTGTACTTGGTGTCTAGGAACGCAATCTCCTCCAAGACCCTGTTTTCTAAATCAGGCATTGCACTGTCTTCCATTAGCAGCCCCCAGGTAAAGTGACATCTCAATTCCTTCAGCCTGTCTTCGACGTGATGATCATCATCATTCTTACTGTAAAAACAAAGGAAGTTTTTATTTGTGAAATGAAGAACAGCCAAAAAAAAGCCAGATAAAACACCTTGTATTTTAGTTTTTATTCTTGAAAGGAACACACTTCCTTTTATTTTCTTTAGAGTACCTGGATTTTTAAGATACGCACGGACTGTGATTGCAGTTTTCTTGGCCCCATTCGCTGACTCTGGCACTTTCTAGCCAAATAACCAGGCTCTGCTTCAGAGTCCCATTTGTAAAATGGAGATGACAATAGTACTTATCACACTGGGCTTGGAGAGGATTAATAAGCCCATATATGTAAAGCAGTTAGAGCATGTTCTGTGCTACATAAGTGTTTTCTATTTTACTATTAATATAAATACGCAGAGACCAGTTAAAAATGCAGAGCCTTAGGAAGCATTGTTGACTTGAAGACCCTCATCTGCATATATGCAGTAAATTAAGACCACCTAAGAAAGATAATAATTGACCGAAGTTATTTTTTTCTCACTTGTTATTTGGAAATAATTATAGATTCAGAGAATTTTGCAAAGGCCATACAAAGATCCAGTGTATCCTTCGTCCATGTTCCCCCAATGGTTATATCTTACATAGCTATATTATAATATCAAAATTAGGAAATTGACATTGGTACAACAATGTGTGTATATAATTCTATATAATTTGTTCTCATGGGTATATCTATGGAACCTTCACCTCCATCGAGATAGAGAACTACTC
>NW_007815826.1:0-910 GCF_000696425.1 Galeopterus variegatus | reverse complement strand
CCATCCTAGTGACCTGGTGTTGATCAAGACTTGGAAGGAGGATAAACTTCAGCCAAGCTGGGACAGTCCCTATTAGGTGCTGCTCACTACTGAGACTGCTGTGTGAACTCCTGAAAAAGGGTGGACTCGCTATACCAGGGTCAAGGGACTAGAGACCTCACAAACAAGAACTAAAGATTGATGGGAAGTACATGGGTCCCCGAGAGAGTCTTTAAGGGTAACTTTAAGAAAAGTCCCTTAAATTATGTGGGTCCAAATCTGGTGGATTTTTAACATGGGTAAGCTTGCAGCAGTCTTTCCAGGTGATTCATACAGGAGATAATTTCTACCTGAGGCAACTGCCAAAATTAATTATCAACATAACAAAGACCTCGGTGCCTCAAACCATCCAATTTGATGCATGTCAGGTCCTCTTCTGTGGTAATTTAGAAAATCAGAGACAGCTGTCACAGTCAGATAAATACCTTTGCCCAGAATCAAATGATGACTCCACCTTGAGTGCTGGTCCATGCCCTAGCTGGTATGATGCATGGTGGACCACTCAATGGAAGGGATGGACAGTAGACATGGGATGGATCGCCCCAACTTGGAGGCCCTTAAAAGACAAAATACATTTATCTAAGGACACCCCACCAAAAGCCTGTCAGAACCTAAAATGTAACCCTGTACTTCTGACTATAAATGACCCAGACACTCTAGATCAGGAATCTAAAGTGGTGCTCTGAACATATGGGCTGGGAGCAGATATTATAGGAAGAGACCCCATGGGGCAATTTGTTCTCAAACTAATTAAGAATGAAACAATGAGTACTCCTGAGCCAGCCTCGGGTTCCAGGGAACAATACAATCTTCCCAGTAATGACCCCAAGAGAGTGACAATTGAAATGAAAGATTTGAGATAGACTCTGGA
>NW_007815825.1:0-910 GCF_000696425.1 Galeopterus variegatus | reverse complement strand
TGAGCTTGGTTGGACGAGTTTACTTAGATCGATGAGGTTGGTCTGATGAGTTTACTTAGATCGATTAACTTGCTTTGATTAGTATACATACATCAATGAGCTTGGTTGGACGAGTTTACTTAGATCGATGAGGTTGGTCTGATGAGTTTACTTAGATCGATTAACTTGCTTTGATTAGTATACATACATCAATGAGCTTGGTTGGACGAGTTTACTTAGATTGATGAGGTTGGTCTAATGAGTTTAATTGATGGAGTAGCTTGCTCTGGTGAGTTTACGTAGATCAATGAGCTTTGTCAGATGAGTTTACTTAGATTGATGAGGTTGGTCTAATGAGTTTAATTGATGGAGTAGCTTGCTCTGGTGAGTTTACGTAGATCAATGAGCTTTGTCAGATGAGTTAACTTAGATCAACTAGCTCTGTCCGATGAGTTTTATTAGATCGAATAGCTGTGTCTGATGAGTTTACTTAGATCTATGAGCTTGTTCTGATGAGTTTACTTTGATCAATGACCTTGGCCTGTAGAGTTTACTTAGATCAATTTGCTTGCTTTGATAACTTTACTTCAATCAATGAGCTTGGTGTGATGAGTTTACTTAGATTGATGAGATTGGTTTGATGAGTTTACTTTGATGGATTAGCTTGCTCTGATGAGTTTACGTAGATCGATGAGTTTACGTAGATCGATGAGCGTCGTCTGATGAGTTTACTTAGATCGATGAGCTCGGTCTGATGAGTTTAGTTAGACTTATGAGCTTGGTATGATGAGTTTACTTAGATCGATGAGGTTGGTGTGATTAGTTTACTTAGATCGATTAGCTTGGTCTGATGAGTTTACTTAGATCGAAGTGCTCGGTCTGTTGCGTTGATTTAGATCTATGTGCTTGGTCTGATGAGTTTACTTAGATC
>NW_007815824.1:0-910 GCF_000696425.1 Galeopterus variegatus | reverse complement strand
TAGTTGTAAATTGGTTGATTTGTAGGAGAGAGTGATGCTGGGGACCATCTATTCTTCCATCTTGACTGGCAGCCCCTTGACATGTCTTAGATTTTAACTGATTTCTTCCACACAGACACACACCCAGGTATACACACACACACACACACACACACACACACACACATGCACGCACACACACATATTAGAGATTTCTTTCCTAAAATGATCACTAATTCCTCCAGAATTTTTTGTGGCAAATCATGACTATACATAATGATTCAATTTTCCCAGTAAAGTTTAATTTTAAAACTTCCCTCTGTGTGTGTTGGGAAAATATAGAAGAATGGTCAGGGAACTCAGATGTTCAGAATCTTGCTGAGCATCTAATGTATACATGCACATGCACCCAGGTGTTCCTTGTTATTGTCTAATGTAATTGCGCATGTGCACCCAGGTGTTTTGGGTTATGGACTTAAGTGTAAAGGACTAATGGCTCTGATAGACGGTCCTTCTTGGGACACTCCTGGAAGCCACCAAGGCGGCTGCCCCTAGCTCTGAATAAAGCCTATTAGTTTTTCACCCATGGCTTCCAGGACCTTTTCCTATTACCTAGCTCGTAGACCTTAATGTGGACGGTTTGTGACCCAGTCTGCATGGGCTTGAGGGGTCTGTGAACCCTAGGCCTAGCTCTACAGTGTTCATTAAGCAAATGATGATTTTATGTTGCTAATATGTTCAATACTTTTTGCAAGAGAGATGGATGGTTAGGGAAGAAGTCCAAATTACTATCACAATTTTATAGGAAAAACATAGCTTATTTTAGTCAATTATTTCCATTGTTAAAATGCTTTATTGTTGGTATCACATAAGTGTTTACAAAACTTCCACGTTGATAATAATCACTGGGAACACTGAGCATAGAGCTTCC
>NW_007815823.1:0-910 GCF_000696425.1 Galeopterus variegatus | reverse complement strand
GGCGGGAGCGCCACCGCACTCCCAAGCGGCGCACTCTCCAGTGCGCCACCGGGCCAGCCCGGAGATCGGGTCTTTAAAGAGGTAATTAAGTTTAAATGAGGTCACCGTGTCTGGTGTCCTCATAAGAAGAGTAGATTAGACACAGACACACAGAAGAAAGACCATGTGAAGACACAGGGGGAAGACAGCCATCTACAAGCAAAGGAAAGAGGAGCTTAGAAGAAACAGTCCTGATGACATCTTGATCTTGGACTTGTAGCCTCTAGAAATGTGAGGAAATAAATTTCCTTTGTTCTGTTGCCCCATCTGTGGCACGTTGTTACGGCAGCCCTAGCATATAAATGCATCAGCTTAGTGGAAGATGAGAGGTCACATGGGAGAAAACGGGAGAGGAGGGCATCCCAGTCAAAAGCCAGTCGACAACCAGACTGACTGCTTATGCAGTAGGGAGCTTCACAGACATGAGCTGGAGTCAGGGAGAGAAGACAGAGATCCTCAGATACTCCTTCCATGTCACAGAGAGGTTTGCTGGGGATGTGGTGAGTTAGTGCTCCAGGAAAGGAACATTGCCCCCTGTTGCGTTCCCTTTTTATAGGGAGCCAGGATTGCCTCTTTGTCAGGGAAGGGAAACATAGTCTACTTGGATGCCGGCTAGTTTGGAAATAGGTGCCAGACTTTCTTTTAGAAAGTATTCTAGAAAGTTGGCTACTAAGCACCAGATAATGTCAGGCCCATGGGAACTTGTTTTCCCCTCTGCAGCAGGGAGCTGAATCTGGGTGCAGGCTCTTCTACTGGGGGAAGGGAACCCCATGGTCCCCTCTGGCTTCTTGTTTGGGAAACCCAGTGTGAACTCCAAGGATGATTTTCAGACAATCTTTTTAGACACTTCAATTGTCTGTGGAAACCCAAA
>NW_007815822.1:0-910 GCF_000696425.1 Galeopterus variegatus | reverse complement strand
TGGGAGCCTTCTGATAACAGCTTCAATCTCTTTTATTGTTATTTTTCTTTTCAGATATTCTGTATCTTCTTGGCTCAGTTTTGGTAATTTGTATGCCTCCAGAAATTTATTTGTTTCCTCCAGATTTTCAAATTTGCTGGCATATAGGTGTTTATAATAGTCTGTAACGATTCCTTGTATTTCCGAGGTGTCAGTTGTAATATCACCTTTTCTTTTCTAACTTTTTTTATTTGGGTCTTCTCCTTCTTTTCTTAGTTAGCCTTGCTAAAGGTTTGTTGATATTATTAATCTTTTCAAAAAAAACCTTTTTTTTTTCATTTATCTTTTGTATTGTTTTTTGCATTTCTATTTCGTTTAGTTCTGCTCTGATCTTACTTATTTCTTTCCATCTACTAATTTCAGGGTTGGATTGTTCTTGTTTTTCTAGATCTTTAAGGTGAAGTGTTGGGTTATTTATTTGCCATCTGTCCATTCTTCTGAAGTAAGCATTTAATGCAATAAATTTTCCTTTTAATACCGTTATTTATTTGCCATCTTTCCATTCTTCTGAAGTAAGCATTTAATGCAATAAATTTTCCTTTTAATACCCTCAGGTTTTGGTATGATGTGTCATTATTTTCATTAATTTAAAGAAATTTTTTGATTTACTCTTTAATTTCTTCTTGGACCCACATGTCCTTAAGTAGAATGTTGTATATTTTCCATGAGTCTGTATAGTTTCCAGTTTTGTTTATTATTGATTTCTAATTTTAATCCATTGTGATCAGAAAAAAAAATACTTGGAATAATTCCAATTTCTTTTGAATTTCTTAAGACTTGCTTTGTGACCTAACATATGGTCTGTCCTGAAGAATGTTCCATGTGCTGATGAGAAGAATGAATATTATGAGGTTGTTGGGTGGAATGTTCT
>NW_007815821.1:0-910 GCF_000696425.1 Galeopterus variegatus | reverse complement strand
TCTTATCAAGTCCTAGCATAAGAAGCTGCCCCCAAAATCTGCTATTTGTGATTGTGTTTTGATTGCTTGATTTTAAAAGAAAATTTAAAGATTAAAGAATGCAAGTAGAGTCGTGCTTAGAAATTTACCAGCATATAAAACATTATATATCTTAGACACTCTTTATATTTCTCCCTGAGTCCAGGAAATGAACCCTTCCACTGATTATTAATTTTTCCCCAGTCTACAAGCATTTATATAAAGCGTGGTAAAAGAGGTGAGGATCTGCTGTTTGGGGACAGCTCTGGTCTTACAATTAACTCCGTTTGCTGAAACTTTTCCACTGAGTGGCAAAATTACAAAATGAGTGCTTTTCATTTCTTCAACTGGAATAAACTTCCTGCTGGTTAAAATCAATTCTCTACCGTAAGTTTTTCCCTTTTCACCCTTTTATTATGTTCTCAAGTGTTTAAGCAATCAGCCAGTTTTTCTCTCTTCACTGTTGCTGTTGCCTGCCGTCTTTACAAAAATTTTTATGCAACAAATATTTATTAGGCACTTACTACAAGACAGTCACTGTTCAAGGCACTTACTAACAAAACGTACATCAAATCTTCTGTCCTCATGGATCTTATATTTTAGAAGAAAAGAGATGAAAACAAAATGAATAAGAAAATTATGTGATATGCTAGAAGGTGATAAATAATATTGAGGGAAGAGGGGCAGGGAGCATGGTGATCGCAATTCACATAAGGGAGCCAGGTAAGACCTCAATGAGATAGTATATGAGGGCCACTGGGGTAAGAAATGGGCAGACTGTGTAGAGCCTTGTAGGCCATTGTAAGGGCTTTGGCTTTCACTCTGAGAGATGGGGAGCCCTGGAAGGCTTTTGAACAGAGAATTGATATGACATTTTAGAAAGTTCACTTTT
>NW_007815820.1:0-910 GCF_000696425.1 Galeopterus variegatus | reverse complement strand
CAAATCTGGATCGAAATTTTAACCATTCCACCCCCTTGGTTAGAGAAATGTTTTCCAGAAGCCAAGAAACCTTCACATCTGCAAGCGATGCGAACCACTCTCCTGGCCAGACTGCCCTCCTGGCCTCAGAAGTCTGTACTCCCCTTGCCCCCTGAAGAAGAAGTTGTCGTTTGGCTGTCCCCTTATGCAGACAACCCCGAATGGATGGACAACCCCCTTCTTTCGCCTCCTCACACCCGTTCGGGTGCCCCTTATTCCCCTGAACTCTCTTCGCCCTCCAACTCTTCTCACTCCTCTTCTTCTCCCCCAGTCCACCTTTTTCCCTTGCACTAGGCCCCAGGACCTCAGGGACCTTTCACGTTTTATGTTCCCTTTACTACTAGTGATCTGTATAACTGGAAGAATCAGAACCCCTCCTTTTCAGTGGAACCCCAAGGGCTAATCTTGCTCCTCAAGTCTGTCTTTTTTACTCATCAGCCCACCTGGGATGATTGTCAACAGTTGCTGCAGACCTTATTTAACTCCAAGGAGCAAGAAAGAATCCGGCAAGAGGTACGGAAGGCCAGACCTGGGCCTGATGGCCATCCCACAGATGATCCTGACTGCATACCCCTTGCCTTCCCATCAGTCTGTCCTGAATGGGACCCAAACAGATAGAGGTAAGGAGGCCCTTGATCGGTATCACCAGACTCTACTGTGGGGGGTCCAAGCAGCAGCTTGGAAGCCAACCAACCTCTCTAAGGTTAGTGAAGTAACTCAACAACCAAACGAGTCCCCTGGTGTGTTTCTTGAGTGCCTCCCGGAGGCTTATTGGATTTATACACCAGTTGACCCAGTGGCACCTGAAAATAGGCAAGCTATCAATCTGGCCTTTGTGACTCAATCAGCATCAGACATTAAGCATAAGTTA
>NW_007815819.1:0-910 GCF_000696425.1 Galeopterus variegatus | reverse complement strand
ATACAACCTTTTTGGAATGTTTTGTTTTTGTTACTGTTTATGTTAGTGTGCAAGGATTACAAATAAAGCATTAAACATTTTAGTGAGAATTCTATTAATTGGGCCAGGAGTTGAATGCAATCCTATATTTGTCCAGAGTCTGAAAAATGCTTTGCGAAGCCCTACCATGTATTCGAGGTAGCAGGGGAAAGGTTTAGCCTACTCAAGACGACTGTTTTCAAGCAAGTTGACAACCACTTTGCCAGGGTTCCTTTAATGAGCTAATTACAAAGGGCTCTTAGGTGTTCTACGCAAAGCCAGTCCTGGAGGAGCCCTACTTAAGAAACACTGAATGAGTCATTAGTACCTGAAATACTATAAACACTATTGACTCTTAGAACCTATAATGCAATTAATGTTTCTGCCACTTCAGACTGATCTTCTGTAGTAGTCAGGAATTTTTAAGTTGTAAGCAACAGAAAACCAATCAAATTGACTTAAAGAGAAAGGAATGCTTGCTAGCATTAGGCATGGCTGAATCCCTGGGCTTAAATGATGTCAGCAGGAATCTGGCTTTGTCCATTTTTTGGCTTTTCTTCCTTTGTATTTGCTCCATTCTCAAGCAGGCTTTCCCTAAATGGTGTTAAAGCTGTTTCCAGCCATTTCAGCCTTACATTCTATCAGCTAGCACTCCATTCTCATTAGTTCCAGCAAAAATCACAGGGCTAAGATTCCTTGGCTCTGATTGGCTTAGCTTGAATCACATGACCATCCTCAAGCCAATCCTGGTGGCCAAAAAATGCAGTACTCTTATGAATCAGGACTGGGTCACATCTACATCTGAAGCCAAGAGGTGGGCAGGCCCACTTGAACCACATGGTTCTAGGTGGAAGAAGGTAGTTTCCCAGAGAAATATCCAGGTTCTGATGCC
>NW_007815818.1:0-910 GCF_000696425.1 Galeopterus variegatus | reverse complement strand
CATTTTACAACAGACAAACAGACGGTGATTAAACATGTGAAAACAAGTTCAACACTTGGTATGCTAAATTCACTTTACTATTAATTTGGCAAAAATTAGGAAGCCCAATAATGCCAAGCATTGGGATAAAAAAAGGCATAAATTTTAAAGAAAACTTTTATTCATTGCTGATGGCAATGTGAATTGGTATAATCGCACTTTGGAAATCCCTATGACATTTTCTCATAAATTTCTTGAAGACCAGATGCACTGCCTAGGTATATAATCAAGAAAAAAATTGTACTATGCAGCCGGTACACATAGAAGAATATTAACAGCAGAATGTTTTGTAACAGTAAAGACTGAAAATAACCCAAATATCCACTGACAGGAGAATGAATGAACTGTTCACTGTTAATATTATCAAATATTAGTTAAAGATGAAATGAATAAATACAGCTACATGGAACAATGTGGTTAAATCTTAGAGACAACACAGAGTGGACAAGTTTACTTACAGCGTGACATTATTGTTAATTAGTAACGTGACATATCATTAGCAATACAGACTGCCTAAAACAGCAAGGGAAGATTGATCGGTAGTTCAGGTGAAGGTGAGATATAGAGCAGCAAAATATAAGAGAAACATTCACAACCATGCAACAGTACTGATGACACTTTCGTTTGGAATACAGGTTTATGGATATTCATTAATTACGCTACATACATAAAGTTTCCTACATGGTTCTACCAAATACGTTTCTTTAAAAGCACTGCTTAGAACAGTACCATGGCATAATCCTGTTTCAATTAAAAAATGCGTAACTTTTTATGTGTCTCAAATTTTTCTAGGTAGTTAAACTAGAAAAGGAAATACAGTGGTTTTCTCTGGGGAGGATAAAGAGATAGGGAATTTAAAATTTTACTTAAC
>NW_007815817.1:0-910 GCF_000696425.1 Galeopterus variegatus | reverse complement strand
ATAATGTGATAGTGTTTCATAAACGATTGGAGACAAAAGGCAATTATGGTGGGAGGTGCATTCAGGGAATGTTACAAGTGGTTCAGAGGGTGTATGCAGGAGCCAGAAAGACCTGTGTTATAACCCTGAGTCATCCACTTCTTGACTGTGTAGCCTTAGGAAAATGTTTCTCTATGCCTCAGTGATCTTATCTGTAAAATGGGTATATTCTTGTGTGCAGGTACTTCATAGGAGTGTTGTGACATCTTAAGGAGAAACCATATGTAAACCCATTAACAGTGTCTGAAGTGTCTATTACTATCAGCAAATGAAAGAATACTTAACTTCTTAGATTTAAATTGGTGAAATACCTCTGTGCTTCTAGAAAGAGCAATGGCACATCTCATGAGTAGCAATGAGAAGTGAGTTGGTTCATTTTGAGAGAGGTTGATTCATTTCGAGAGAAGAATGTGAGTCTAAGAAGTAGAAGTTGTAAAAGGTGAAAATTGTTCAAATAGCAGCTCACACCTTGATGGAAAGTATGGTTTTTCCTTATTATTTGGTAGTTTGGAAAAGGCCTTTGGCTTCTTCTCAGCAACAACTACAACATGAAGATATTGCTAAGAGCTATATATGAATTTTAAAAGATAATTTGTGTATTACACTTTTTTTGCATTTTTCCCTGCCACCTCCCAATTTCAAATCCTCATTATTTTATTTAAGGATTACTCCATTATCTACCTTGTTAGTCTCTCCCTATTAATCGATTCTGCAAATGGTGACAACATTAATATTATTAAAAAGACACTTTTTAATCGTAGGATTCCCTGGGAAAGAGAGAGGGTTCCACTGTGTGTCCCTTTACAATCGAGAGCCACCACAATCACACCTACACCTGTCTGTACAGCCCTGTCTCCTGCTTCATGCAGGT
>NW_007815816.1:0-910 GCF_000696425.1 Galeopterus variegatus | reverse complement strand
TGAACAAACATGATGATTTCAACCCATAAAACACATAAATCAGTTCACCCTGAAACTGTGTGCCAGAGGGCCAGCAGAGCTTAAGGGTTTTTTTTTTTTCATTTCTCTTTTTAAAAATTTTTTTTTATTTTTTATTTTTTTCTCCTTTAAATTTTTATTTTGTCGATATACAATGTGGTTGATTATTATGGCCCGTTACCGAAACCTCCCTCCCTCCACCCTCTCCTCCCTCCCACCCAACAATGTCCTTTCTGTTTGCTTGTCGTAACAACTTCAAAAAATTGTAGTTGTTATATCTTCTTCCTCCCCCCCCCGGTTTTTTTTGTGTGTGTGTGAGTGAATTTATTTATTTATTTTTAGCTCTCACCAATAAGTAAGAACATGTGGTATTTCTTTTTCTATGCCTGACTCATGAGAACATGTAGTATTTCTCTTTCTGTGCCTGACTTGTTTCACTTAATATAATTCCTTCAAGGTCCATCCTTGTTGTTGCAAATGGTAGTATTTCATTTGTTTTTATAGCTGAGTAGTATTCAGTTGTGTAGATATACCACAGTTTCTTTATTCACTCATCTGATGATGGACATTTGGGCTGGTTCCAACTCTTGGCTATTGTAAAGAGTGCTGCAATGAACATTGGGGAACAGGTGTACCTTCGACTTGAATATTTCCATTGCTCTGGGTATGTTCCCAGCAGTGGGATAGCTGGGTCATATGGTAGATCTATTTGCAATTGTTTGAGGAACCTCCATACCTTTTTCCATAGAGGCTCCACCATTTTGCAGTCCCACCAGCAATGTATGAGAGTTCCTTTTTCTCCACAACCTCGCCAGCATTTATCGTTCAGCTTCTTTTGGACTTTAGCCATCCTAACTGGGGTGAGATGGTATCTCAGTGTGGTTTTGATTTG
>NW_007815815.1:0-910 GCF_000696425.1 Galeopterus variegatus | reverse complement strand
AGACTGACCAGGACTTCATCTCTTACTGCAGAAGGGTGGAGAGGGGAAGGCAGATGCAACATTCTGGCATCAGACCCTAGAAACTGCCCAGCCCCAAGTAAACACAATTTGACACTCTCTGTGCCACCCAGGATTTCAAAATGTGACCCTTTTTGAGTAAAAGCTATTTTCCCTTTTCCCCTCTCCTTTTTCTAACCCAGAATTATCCCTCCTTCAAAATCATAATAGCATCACTTCCTCAATGGTGTTGGACATCATTTTTTTCCTGAAAGCCAATCCTACCTGTCATTCTCACCATCCTCAATCATTCATACAATAAATATTTGCAGAGCACCTACCACGCAACTCGCTATGCCCGGTTTGGAAGACATAATGCTGAATAAGACAGATACACGGTCCTTGTATTTATTAAGAATAGAAGGGAAGAATGAGCACCCCGAAATGTCAAGAATGATGACCCACAACCAATGTCTGGAAATAAGGTGGCATATTTAAGAATGCATCAAACGATGAAAGACATTGGAAAGCACTGAACCTCACCAAGTGAGGTTCTAGGGAGAGGCAAAAGTTATATTGGAATCACAGGAGGAGATTTTCCAAGCACCACAAGCCCAGCAATAGCTTCCGCCCCTCCAACCTAACTGCCTCCCACTCCCACTCCAATTCCAGCCTCAACCTTCCCACCTCCTCTCCCGCCCAGGCTAATGGCAACATTTGTATTTTTCCTTCTCAGCAATCCTTTTTTCTCCCTGCAGTCTGTAGGGGTAGGTGAAGCTGGGGTGGGAAAATAGAGCACATTTTTGGCTTTGCATTTCCACAATTGATTCATGACATCAACAAAGGCAGACGCTCCAGAAAAAGAAAGGAAAAAAATTTTTTTGGAGACTGAAGATTTGGCTTTGTATTACAA
>NW_007815814.1:0-910 GCF_000696425.1 Galeopterus variegatus | reverse complement strand
TGACTTGATGGGGTCTATCTCTCTATCCCTAAACCTAGGCTTGGCCCTGTGGCTTGCTTTGGCCTATAGGACATTAAAAAATGTGATGCATGCAAGGGCTTAAAAAGTGCTTTCATGTTGGGCTTGCCCTGTTGTTGCTAGGAATCCCTCAGCTGCCACCATACCAATGAGCATGAGTTAGCCTCCCTCATGAAGAAGAGAGATCATGAGAAGAAAGGCCCCTGCTGTCCCAGTCATCTCAGCTGAGGCCCCAGATGGGCGAATGAGGTCATCTTAGACCATCCAGCACCAGCTGAGGTCAGCCCAGACCAAAACAGCCCAGCCACAGAACGTGGGAAGTAATACATTTGTGGTTTTAAGCCATTAAGTTTTGGGGTGATTCTTTAGGCAGCAAAAGCTAACAGATAATCTCCAAGATGCTAGTTCAAAACTACCAAAACACTTTCTTCCCAAACTCTTATCCAAGGAAGAAATTAAGTTATATTGATACCAAAGGGAGAAGAAAATCCTGGGCTATTAGAACATGACCATACTCTTGGGAAATTTTCAAGCCTATTTCTTTCCAAATGTCCAGCCCTGTGCCTACGGATCCTTGTCTACTGTCATATTATTTCCAGGTACCTTAAAAAAAAACCTTTTTACTTGAAAATAATTTTGAACTTTCAGGAAAGTTGCGAGAATCAAAATACCACCAAGAACACCTATATGATCTTTACCCAGATTCACCTACTAACATTTTATCCCTTCGAATCACTGTACTGGGCAGCCATCAGAAAAAAAAGAAAAAAAAGTTTACCCCATTTGTCATTTGGTCCCGTCTCTACGCACGCATGTGTGTGCATGCGTGCACGTACTTTTTTCCTTGAACTATTTGAGGGCAAGTTGCATACATTATGATCTTTTATTCTGA
>NW_007815813.1:0-910 GCF_000696425.1 Galeopterus variegatus | reverse complement strand
GCTCATTTGCTATTTGTATGTAGTCTTTGGTGAGGTGTCTATTCACACAGCTTGCTCCTTTTAAATGGTGTTATTTTTATTTTTATTGTTGAGTTGCAAGCATCATTTCTGAGACAAAAAAGTAAGGCAATTTTTTTAAAGCTTCCCTCACTCCCGTCAGCTGTAATTGTCTGATCTTCCTTGGAATGCTGGTTCAATTCTATGCATAATTCTATGAAAACACTTGCAATAACTGAATTAAATCATTTTCTTACATGTTTGCTTCCCTCATAGGTGATTGTAAAGTCTTCCAAAACAGAAGGAAAACTACATCCCAAGCCATGTGTGTTTCCAGCTAGAGAGAAGCATTTAATAAGTGATTGTGATTGGATGTCATTACTGACATCCATTCAGCTAACGCCGTCTCTAGAGCTAGTTGTCACTGTCTCAAACATATGGTAAAATTTCTAGTTTTAAAATAGAAGAATAAGAATTAAAGATTTTTCAGAAAAGAAAACATTTGAAGGGGCGACCCATCTATCAGATATTTTAAAAAATATATTTGATTCGTTGTTCCTGCTTCATCTCCTGATTTCTCAACAGCTGGAATGCCTGAGAGTTAGCTAGGCTAACTACATCATTTGAAAAAAATCCATTTTCCCTTAAACCTGAACCTTTAACAAGACTGAGAAAAGAGGGAGGTTTAAGCATTGATTGATAACTTCTAGCTAGTTGGTAATCAGTTCTAATGGGGGGACTGAGAGAGAGTGGTGGAATTATTTTGACTTCTTAAATGTATGCAATTCATTGAACAACTTAAAGAACAAATTATCATCATTAGTTATTTCATAATTTTGGAGGAGGAGACTGTGAAAAGGAAGCAATATCTGGTACAATTAAGAAAATGTTTGTTTTTGTCTGAACCCAAATT
>NW_007815812.1:0-910 GCF_000696425.1 Galeopterus variegatus | reverse complement strand
ACTGTGGAGGAAGGCCACTCACTGGGGAGCACTTGGTGCCAGCTGGTAAAACACCACTCATCCTCACCACCCTGCTAAGGCTTGACACAGCTGCTATTAGTGATCATGTTACTCCTATCAGTGCAAAGACAATAAGTTTCATTTCCTACTTCCAAGTAAGAGAACAGAACAGGAAGGTGTACAATCACGTAGCACCTGTCTCTACCTCCCTGTCAACACAATGCAACTTCACACAACATTTTAAAGTGTTTAATCCTCAAGAAGCTTCATTTCTAAATGTGTGTGTATATGAGGGTACTTGAAAATGTTTATGGAAAAATAGAATTAAAAGATGACATGAATCTTTTCATGAACTTTTTGAAGTAACCTCGTGTGTGTGTGTGTGTGTGTCTTGTATTGTGAAATCAGGATTTTATTATTATAAGGGAAACATTCAAGTGCTACAGTTGGTCAAGTGTGATATATTTTCGAAAGTAAAAACAACAAACATGCATCCGTTTTCTTATTTGAATTTTCTATCGTGCTCCATCTACACTGTGGTGCTATTCAAGCACCTTATAAGCTGTTCAGATTCACTGTGACATGGTGCTATTCAAGCACCTTATAAGCTGTTGAGATTCACTGTGACGTTGCTAGTTAATTTTACAGCTTCAGGAATTAGTCTGGCTACCTGCAACTCATCAAAATGTACTTGAGGTACTGAAAAAATGATGGCACGATGAGGGATATTGCAATTATTTCTAGAATTTCTAATCAAGGCAATCGATTGAGTATGATCTCACCGTGACTTCTTTCTCACACAACCACAGATGTAAGCAACAGCTTTTGGGTACCCTGATTCTTTCATTTAAATGAAGAAAAAATAGGTTATAATTTTCATCTCTACCTTTTACACTATACATTTCTCCCT
>NW_007815811.1:0-910 GCF_000696425.1 Galeopterus variegatus | reverse complement strand
ATCCCACTTGATCGTGGTGAATAATTTTACATATGTGTTGTTGTATTCTGTTTGCTAATATCTTATTGAGAATTTTTGCATCTATATTCATCAAGGATATCGGCCTGTGGTTTTCTTTCTTGGTTTTATCTTTACCTGGTTTTCGTATCAGGATGATGTTTGCTTCATAGAATGAGTTTGGGAGCTTTGCGCCGTTTCAATCTTTTGGAATAGTTTGTAAAGAATCGGTACAATTCCTCTTTGAATGCTTGGTAAAATTCTGCTGTGAATCCATCTGGTCCTTGGCTTTTCTTTGTTGGGAGATTTCTGATAACAGCTTCAATCTCCTTTATTGTTATTGGCCTGTTCAGGTTTTCTATATCTTCTTGGTTTAGTTTTGGAAGCTTGTGCGAGTCCAGAAATTTATCCATTTCCTCCAGATTTTTAAACTTGTTGGCGTATAGTTGTTTATAGTAGTCTCGAATGATTCCTTGTATTTCAGATGGATCAGTGGTAATATCAACTTTTTCATTTCTAATTTTTGTTATTTGAATCTTCTCTCTTCTTTTTTTATGTTAGCCGTGCTAATGGTTTGTTGATTTTATTTATCTTTTCAAAAAACCAACTTTTTGATCCATTGATCTTTTGTATTTTTTTTTTGGGTTTCAATTTCATTAAGTTCTGTTCTGATCTTGATGATTTCTTTCTGTCTGATAACCTTGGGTTTGGATTGTTCTTGTTTTTCTAGTTCTTTAAGGTGCAGTGTTAGGTTGTTCACTTGCCATCTTTCCATTTTTCTGAGGTAAGCAATTAATGCAATAAATTTCCCCCTTAATACTGCTTTTGCAGTGTCCCACAAGTTTTGGTACAATGTATCATTATTTGCATTAGTTTCAATAAATTTTTTTATTTCCTGCTTGATTTCTTCTTG
>NW_007815810.1:0-910 GCF_000696425.1 Galeopterus variegatus | reverse complement strand
ATTTGTTTATTTATGGATTCAGCTCCCAGTTATGAGTGAGAACATGTGGTATTTATCTTTATGTACCTGGCCAAATTCAACTACCTAACTGACATTTCCAGTTTCATGTTCAAAGGCTTGTCACACTTGCCATGTCTGGAACTGAATTCTTGATTTTCCTTTACAAATATGTTCATTCCTTGTCCTTTACCGCCTTATTAAATGGCACCACCACACCGTCCTCCCTCGCTACCCACAGTTAATCAGTAATCAAATGCCTTAAGTTTTGTTTTAAAAAAAGTCTTAATTCCATCTATTCCTTACTTGCACCAACTCTAGACTCCTAACCAGTATTTTTGTTCCCATTCTTGTACTGTCTCAATCTAATCTCCATACATAAACTGGCATAATCTCTTTCATACATAAATGGGACTATATCAATTCTATGTTAAAATACTGCAATAACTACCTACTGCACCTGATAATAAAATCCAAAACTTTTCATGCTACACTGGGTTACCATATACCATGTTCTGTTTAGGACTTTTCTGTGCCTGTTGTCTTGGCATAACTAGTAATAGTCTCCTTTTACTTCCCAAATTGTCCTATTTGGATAATAAATTACACGGTAACAATATCTGTAGGGCATTGTGTGATCTTTCCTCCGCCTAAATATTCTTTCCATAGCTGAAACCTTCTCCCTCAGGTCACATTGGTGTCTCCTCTTAAATCTCTCCCGTAATTAGTTTTCATCAGAATCTGAACTGTAGTATTTAATTCTATACTTGTTTCATTTGTTGAATGCCGGTTTAATCTGTTAGGGTATACAGAGAGAACCAGGCTTCTATCTATGTTGTTTCTTTCTACATACCTCAGTCAGCATAGTATCTGACACATGGTAGGTGCCCACAAATATTTGTTGAAGGATTAA
>NW_007815809.1:0-910 GCF_000696425.1 Galeopterus variegatus | reverse complement strand
CTTTTGACATCTGGAGAGGCTGAGATTTTCAAAATCATCAGTCCTATTTCCTTTCTGTTTAACAGTTATCTTCTTAGCTTTCCTCTCTCCTCTCACATTTTGCTATAAGCAGCAAGAAAAACTAGGTAGCACTCAAAGCTTTGCTTAGAAACCTCCTCAGCCATATATGCAACATGTATGGCAGCTTGCGTTACACACAGCTGCAGTACACAGTTTTTGCCATGGCATCATTAGGCCCTACTCCTCTCTTCCATTTTTAATAATGTGTTCCACGCTTTCTTCTGAGCACTCATTAATAGCATCCTTAAAGTCCAGACTTCTACTCACAGTCTTGTCCAAGGAAATTCAGGCTTTCCCTAAGGTGATGTAAGTTTTGTTTATGATGTTTGTCAAAATTCTTCCAACTTCCACCCTGTTTCAAAGCCACTGATACATTTTTAGGTATTTGTTATGGCAGCACCTCATTCCTGGAACCAAAATTTCTTTCTTTTTTTTTTTAAAGATGACTGGTGAGGGGATCTTAACCCTTGCCTTGGTGTTGTCAGCACCACACTCACCCAAGTGAGCAAACCGGCCATCCCTATATGGGATCTGAACCCGTGGCCTTGGTGTCATCAGCACTGCACTCTCCCAAGTGAGCAAACCGGCCATCCCTATATGGGATCTGAACCCGTGGCCTTGGTGTCATCAGCACTGCACTCTCCCAAGTGAGCCACGGGCCAGCCCTTGGAACCAAAATTTCTACTAGTTTTCTATTGCTGTGTAACAAATTACCACATACCTAGTGGCTTAAAACAATACAAAATTGTTATTACACAGGCTCAACTTGGTTCTCTGTTCAGGGTCTCACACTCAAGGTGTCAGCTGGCTGCACGCTTACTGGAGGCTCTGGGGAAGAATCTATGAGGGG
>NW_007815808.1:0-910 GCF_000696425.1 Galeopterus variegatus | reverse complement strand
TGATGGGACATAATAATCAACTACATTGTATATTGACAAAATAAAAATTTTTTTAAAAAAATTGACTTTAACCTACCCCCCTGGGAATTCTAGAAATTGCTAGTGATTAAAACTTGGCATAAGGTGCATGCTGGTGCTCATGAGCCTTCCACATCCCACTGCATTTTTCTGGCACCGTGAACCACGCCAGCCACCACATTTCTCCATAGTGATCCTTTTGTGTGTTTAAAGGACAGTCTGCCATTGCTTTGGCCGTTATGGAAACACATGTGGTGGCAGTGTGCTTTCCCTGCTGTCCCTGCAAAGGTAGGCAGCCCCTCCATGTCTGTGTCCACCGCTTCATTCTGCACATCTCCATCCTGGTGGCATCTCAAAGCTCACACTTGAACTGGACTTGGCCCCTCAGAACTGTACTTCTGTTTTCCCCTTTTCTTTGCCTCTCCTGCTCACCAAGAGCCGATATATCCAGACCAGTCTCTTCCTTAGTGTGTTAAATATTCTCAAAAATCATGACTTTGTATAAAAGTTGAGATACACATTTCATGGTTGCTGTCACCTATATACACGTACACACCTGTGTACACATGTGTGCATATATATTTTGTTGGTTGTGGTGGTGGTGTTCTACACAAGCCAAATGATTTGGAACTTTGAAATAGAAACATTTTTACTGTTTTTTTTTCTGAATTGTTAAAATGTTGATGGTGTAGACACCATGCTTAGGGATTGGTTGCCATTTCCGTTTTGTAAAAGAATGATTTTATTAATACTTGGCAGATAGCCAAAATCAATCACACCTGGAAGTATGCATGTGCAAATATTCCCATTATTGGCATAGTGTCTGTGTGGACAGTGAAATGGGCAAGATTCGTTTTTTGGAATGCCTAAAAATGGCTGAGAAGCATCACTA
>NW_007815807.1:0-910 GCF_000696425.1 Galeopterus variegatus | reverse complement strand
CATCATGTCACAGAGATACATGCACTTCCATGTTCATGGCAGCTCTATTTCTAATAGCCAGCATATGGAAACAACCTAAATGTCTATTGATGATGACTCAATAAGGAAAAGTTGATATATACACAGTGGAGTGCTACTTAGCCAAAAAAACAAAAAGAATGCATTTCTGCCTTTCACAGAGACATGGATGAGTTTGGAGAAAATTATGTTATGTGAAATAAGCCAGGCACAATGGGAAAAATACAACATGTACTCACTCATAAGTGGGAGCTAAGAGAGAAAGGTGGAAGAAAAGAAAGATCACAGTGGTGTGTTGGATTTTCAGAGAGAGAGCAGATGTAGAGTTGCCAGGATTGGAGGGGTAGAGGAATGAGGTCAAGGAGAGGTCGGGTGGGGGAATAATCATAATTTATGCTAATGGGCAGGCTGACAATTTTGATGTGATTATCACATCTTCAGCATAGGTGGTGATGGTCAGCTTTGTAGCCCATGAATATGCACAATCAATTCGAAAAATTGGAACAATAATTTTTTTTTTTTTTTTGTCACTGGTAAGGGGATTGCAACCCTTGGCTTGGTGTCACCCGCACCACGCTCAGCCAGTGAGCACACCGGTCATCCCCATATAGGATCCGAACCCACGGCCGGAGTGCCGCTGTGCTCCCAGTGCCACACTCTCCGTAGTGAGCCACGGGGTCGACCCGGAACAATCAATTTAAAGAAAAAATTATAAAGAGCAAATGTATAATCAGTAAAGAGAAACTAGACATATGGAAAAATTAACAGAAAGGTAAATACTGTGTTTTCTTGCTTTGATACAATAAAATAAAATTATGTCGGGCCGGCCCAGTGGTGCACTGGATAGTGCGCTGCTTGGGAAGCGCGGTGGCGCTCCCGCCCGAGGGTTCGG
>NW_007815806.1:0-910 GCF_000696425.1 Galeopterus variegatus | reverse complement strand
ACTGAAGGTTGCGATCCGTTGCCGGACACGGAAAAAGACAAAAGACAAAAAAAAAAAAAGATTGATATTTGGTGTATTTACATAATAATATACCCTTAGGACTTTTAAAATGTGATTTAATTTAACTGTAAATATCTTTCCAGGAACACATATAAAACATTAGGTACAGCCAGTTTTACATTAGGTAAAACTTTTTTTTGATACTTAGTAACTCGCAGAATCATTGCTTATACATTTTCCATCTAGATTGGGACTTTCTGCTTGGCAAGTTGGTTGGTTGGTATTTCCTGCCTCATAGTGGTGCTATGCTGTAATGACTGTTTACCTCTCCAGTGGAAAGAATAGCTATGGGGGATTAGAGGCCTTGTGGGAAAATCCTTTTTTATGGTTATGTTGTATAAGTAAGGGGCTCTTTGGAACTTTTAATTAAAATATATTTTCATTCAAGAAGTTGTTCAAAAGAAAAGATTTGAATGTCAAAGCTTGACAAAGATGGGCCAGCCCCGTGGCGCACTCAGGAGAGTGCGGTGCTGGGAGCACACTGGCACTCCCCCCGCGGGTTCGGATCCTATATAGAACTGGCCGGTGCACTCACTGGCTGAGCGCAGTGCGGGCAACACCAAGCCAAGGGTTGCGATCCCCTTACCCGTCACGAAAAAGACAAAAAAAAAAAAAAAAAGCTTGACAAAGAAGCTTGCAGAAACCTGTTAGGCAAATAAGTGCTACAGATGTCATGTCACTACAATTGATTTTACAAACTGCTTCTTTATGAAGCAATTTCTGGTGTTGAATAATGCTGAATGTTGTAATATATAGTGATGTTATCAGACTTGAGATTTCATAATGAAATGATTTTATTATGTATTTTTTCTTTGATTTTTAAAATTTATCAATTTTTTTTTTTTTTTTT
>NW_007815805.1:0-910 GCF_000696425.1 Galeopterus variegatus | reverse complement strand
TTTCTTCATTCACTCACTCATTCATTCATTCACTCACTACTCATTTGTTAATTTTCTTTTACTGAAACGTATTAATTGCACCTATTTATGGGATACAGAGTTATATTTCAATACATGTGTACAATGCGTAGTGATCAAATCAGAGTAGTTAGCAAATTCATCATCACAAAAATTTATCTATCTTGTGATGAGAACATGTTCACTCCTCTCTTGTAGCCATTTGACAGAATACAATAAATTATTGTTGGCTACAGATACTTAGCATTACTGTACACCATTAGAAATTATCTTACTAACTGTAGTTTTTTATTTGTTTGTCTGTTTGTTTTTTCGTGACTAGTAAGGGGATCGTAACCCTTGGCTTGGTGTCACCCGCACCGCGCTCAGCCAGCGAGCGCACCAGCCATCACTATATAGGATCCGAACCTGCCGCCGCGGTGCTCCCAGCGCCGCACTCTCCCGAGCGAGCCACGGGGTTGGCCCCTAACTGTAGTTTTGTGTCCATTAACCAACCTCTCACTATTCCCCTCCTCCCTCCTCTTTCTCACCTCAATAACCACAACTATACTCTCTACTTCTAAAAGTTCAATTTATTATTATTATTATTATTATTTTAATTTATTTATTTTAGCTGCCACATATGAATGAGAACATGCGGTATTTCTCTTTCTGTGCCTGGCTTATTTCCCCTTGTAATTTTCTCCAATTTCATACATGCTGCTGCAAATGGCAGAATTTCATTCTATTGTTATGGCTGAGTGGTATTCCTCTGTGAATACATATCACATTGTCTTTATCCATTCATCTGTCTATGGACATTTCTGTTGGTTCCATATCTTGGCTGTTGTGAATAGAGCTGCAATAAACATGAGAGTGCAGGTATCCCTTTGACATGATGATTTCCATTCCT
>NW_007815804.1:0-910 GCF_000696425.1 Galeopterus variegatus | reverse complement strand
ATAATGTGATAGTGTTTCATAAACGATTGGAGACAAAAGGCAATTATGGTGGGAGGTGCATGCAGGGAATGTTACAAGTGGTTCAGAGGGTGTATGCAGGAGCCAGAAAGACCTGTGTTATAACCCTGAGTCATCCGCTTCTTGACTGTGTAGCCTTAGGAAAATGTTTCTCTATGCCTCAGTGATCTTATCTGTAAAATGGGTATATTCTTGTGTGCAGGTACTTCATAGGAGTGTTGTGACATCTTAAGGAGAAACCATATGTAAACCCATTAACAGTGTCTGAAGTGTCTATTACTATCAGCAAATGAAAGAATACTTAACTTCTTAGATCTAAATTGGTGAAATACCTCTGTGCTTCTAGAAAGAGCAATGGCACATCTCGTGAGTAGCAATGAGAAGTGAGTTGGTTCATTTTGACAGAGGTTGATTCATTTCGAGAGAAGAATGTGAGTCTAAGAAGTAGAAGTTGTAAAAGGTGAAAATTGTTCAAATAGCAGCTCACACCTTGATGGAAAGTATGGTTTTTCCTTATTATCTGGTAGTTTGGAAAAGGCCTTTGGCTTCTTCTCAGCAACAACTACAACATGAAAATATTGCTAAGAGCTATATATGAATTTTAAAAGATAATTTGTGTATTACACTTTTTTTGCATTTTTCCCTGCCACCTCCCAATTTCAAATCCTCATTATTTTATTTAACGATTACTCCATTATCTACCTTGTTAGTCTCTCCCTATTAATCGATTCTGCAAATGGTGACAACATTAATATTATTAAAAAGACACTTTTTAATCATAGGATTCCCTGGGAAAGAGAGAGGGTTCCACTGTGTGTCCCTTTACAATCAAGAGCCACCACAATCACACCTACACCTGTCTGTACAGCCCTGTCTCCTGCTTCATGCAGGT
>NW_007815803.1:0-910 GCF_000696425.1 Galeopterus variegatus | reverse complement strand
AAACCCACATTTAATGAACACCAGGAATTCAGTGGGGCTAAAATGAAAATAGGACTGACTTCAGAGAGACCATTGTCTACTGGATGAAAAAGTCAACCAAATAAAGCCAACAGAGGCCAAATCCAAGAGTATAGAAAACTTTGAGGATTTATACTGAAAATGTCCACACGCAGAGCAGTTGGCAAGCTAAAACAAGTCTATGTGCATGGCAGATTCTGGATCCTGAGGTGCTAGAAGTGAAGAAATGCAGGCATGAAATCTGTTCTGCATTGGAGAGCAGTTGGCAAATGTCAAACGAGAGCAGGAAGTACTGAAGATTTCAACAAGGCATGCTGGGTCACATCTAGATTTTTTATTTTTAAAGGAGGAGGTGACAATTCTAGGAGAAACCATGATGAGTGTAAGACAGAGAAATAAATCAAGCTGTAATTTGAGGGATAAAGCAGCTGATTCCCAGACACAGGAACCTCAGTTAACAGAATTTGGAATCTAAAGGAAAAGAGTTTCAGCAAAAGATGTCTACAAAACAAAGATACACAAGAAGAGACAAAGAGGAAATGCACATGTGGTACTAGCAACAGCCTAACAACTACTAACATAAAATTAGGGACCATCTTCTCTCACCTCTTGTTTTATCCTTTATAGAATAAAGTACCTGTGAACAGGGATGAATTGACAGATTACCTGAAAGGCAGATGATTGTAGTAATTAACTTTAAAAAAGACTTTTCTGGGAGTCCCAAATTCCAACTCTCTTAATCCCTAGCCCTGAATCACTCCTTTTGTTTTCTCTATAATTTCTCTCAAATTAAACAGAATTGTCAGAAAAAAGCAAGAAATTAAATAAAGCTTAGTATTGATTTTACGTGGACTATCCAATTTCCCAAAATATGATAAATTCTCTCATTTTA
>NW_007815802.1:0-911 GCF_000696425.1 Galeopterus variegatus | reverse complement strand
CTCATAGAAATCAGAGATGGATTAGGCCTAATGAGCTGTTCAGAAGAATTATTTAGCACATGTTTCATATCTGTGTTCAGTAATCAAGCCTACACATGGGGTGCTAAGTAAGTAAGGTTTTACCTTTTCTTTACTCCTTGGATCATCTCCATTTATGTCTGAAAATTTAACATTGCACCCCTAGAGCATTTTGTACCAACTTTATTAAGCATTCAGTTTGACATTTCCCTGCCCCACGGTTACCTTTGGTATTGAAAAGTAGTTGTTTTGCTAGTTACCATAAATATATAATTAGTAGTTGGCACCGGGTTCCCAGAACCTCATTGGAACACTGCACCAACCTCCGAGCACGTGGTGGGGAGTGGTCAGAGACAAAATCCCACCCCTTTCTCCAGTTCCTTCCAGACTTTGGGAGACACAGGCCTGACACTTGGAATGCAGGGACTGGAAGACTTAGAGAATTAAACCTAGATGAGACTTTTATCATTTTTTGTTTGAATTTTCACCCACAGCAAAGAATTCACCTAAAAGCCCAAGTGCACTTGATAGTTGCCACTCAGGCTCGTACTATTCTTTTAAGCATGCATTTTCAGCAGACCTTCAAAATCCTATTCATAGCACCGGTTTCCCTACTAGCTAAAAAGAGGGAAGGACAGAAAGGTGGGATACTCAATAGTGTAGAATTTTAACAAGAGAAGGATTGAGTTTTTGACACTGTCACAGAGAAAAAACCACCGTACTCCAAAGGAGCATTGGAGATTGGTTCACACATAGTTAGCTTCAAATAGCCAGGTGCCTGCAAGTTTTCTTTATGGCTTGATTTGATATAATACATAAATATTTATTCTATACCTGTATGCTCAGCTCTTATAAGTGTACATAAAACATATTAATAAGAATGTATTCTGTAG
>NW_007815801.1:0-911 GCF_000696425.1 Galeopterus variegatus | reverse complement strand
ATTCTGAAATGCCTCACCAGAAGACTTGATTCCTACAGGGTGTTGGGGAGGGGGCTGGAGGTGCTGGAAGAGTAGTAAAAACTTAACCAGTTTAGCTGGTAGCATCTGGGTGTTTTTTCCAGAAAGTGGCCTGTCCCCACCACCACCAAAGCAAGCCCTAGTGGTGGCAGGCATCGCATGGTATCCTTAGCCCTTCCTTGGTTTCTATGAGTAAGACTGCTTTGTTGCTCACTGCATATCAGAACAGCCTCGTCTAAACTCTCGCAAGTGCAATTAATTGTCCCGAGTAATTCACAAGCCTGCCCTCATTATAAAATCAGCCTTCATACTGAAGTAAGTTCCACTTAAGACCCTTTTGGCTGCCGATACAGCAACATACGTAGTAACTGTTGGTTTGAGTCACATCTTGGTCTTTTAGAAGTGTTGGCTAATCAAAGTGGAAATTTCATAATGTAATGTGAAATTGTAATCTTAATAGGTGTGGCTATTTTTAAAGTAACTTCTAAAAATCCATCTATGCTGTGTGTGTACATATATACATATAATGTATTGTCTGTACATATGCATAATTAAAGTTTCCAAAGCAGCTTCATACATTTTACCTAAATTGGGCCAAAATACCTTTTTTTGGTATTATCTCGAAAAGATCATACTGCAAAATTTTTCTAGGTCCATTACCATACCATGTGTTTATGCTGGGAGTTGTAAAAAGAATTGTCACTAGTAGTAATAAAGAGAATTAAGCCTCTGGTGTTACAGGATTCAGAAAACTTCCCTCCACAGGGGCCGCTTCCTCGATTAAAAATAGGGAAGTCACACTGCTCAGAAGTTCAGAGAGCATTACCCAACTCAAATTTTTTTTTTTCCTTTTTGTCTTTTTTACTGACTGGTAACGGGATCGCAACCCTCGG
>NW_007815800.1:0-911 GCF_000696425.1 Galeopterus variegatus | reverse complement strand
TGATTTCTCTTCTATGAATGGATGCCTCTCCCCTCAAAAAGAGTCAATTTGAGGACTCGAAATCCATAATTATAATTAATTTCTTCCATCCAGAATTTGTACCTTGATAGTAATCTATTTAGAACACCTCATTGCTTATTTAATGATGGTGTTGGGGTTGGGTGGGGCAGATATAAAAATAATTTAAAATATACGCATAGTTTAATGTGATAGTATTAGTGTCTTCATGTGTCTAAAATATAAATCCAACCATAAAACTTATTATAAGTTGGAATAATTTTAGGTAACTTCATTTATGAAGACTTCTGATTAAATCTTAATACATTTTTTGCCAATAATTCCTAAAATGTAATACATGAGATAGTTTTACATAACACACAGACATTTTGATGTTTTAAATGTTTGACTATTTATAATTTTTATTACTTTCTTTTTATGACAATTAACATGGACTTATCATTTTCAGGGTTTTATAAAATTAAGTTTTCATGTTTATTTACATACAGTTGTGACTCCATTTAAGAAAAATATGCTTAGCTGGCAATAATCCATGTAACTTGTCAATGTGAGAAAAAGGTAGAAACGTGAGACTAAAGATTGGAAGACACAATCCTGTGTAACGTCACCACAATCATATACAAAAAATATACACACACCACAGCCTATCATCTATTACATAGAGTTACTGGGTATGTAGTGCATACTGTATAATACATGTATATAGAATATACAGTATTTTACATATATATTATATATGGTTAGTTTGGGGATTACTGTCTGCTTACCAGGTACTGCTTCTTGTGAGTTTTGCTATTATTAACCTCCCTTTAATTTTTTCAGACTTCAGTAATTTCACACTTCCCAGGAGTATTAAGAGGTTGAATTGAGACTTAAAATCCAGTAAATCTGTT
>NW_007815799.1:0-911 GCF_000696425.1 Galeopterus variegatus | reverse complement strand
CTGTTGCTTTCATTTTAGCTCTTCTAGGGAGTGTGTAATATCTCATTGCAGTTTTAATTTACATTTTCATGATGATTAATGAAATTGAGCAACTTTTAATAAAAATATTGGCCATTTGGAAATCCTTTCTTTGAAAGGTCTATGTTAAAATCGTGCCCTTTAAGAAAATTCTATTGTCTTTCTTTTTTCTTATTGATTTGTAGGAGTTCTTTATGTATTCTAGTCACAAGTCTTTATTAAGTATATAAAATAAATATTATATAAATACACATACATATAATATTTTCTCCTTCCTGGACTAGTTTTTATGTTTCTCAACTTGGCATTCTTTTACCACAAAGGTAGTATAAATTCAGACCCTACACTCACCAATTATGTAACTTTGGGTTTAGATTTCTCCTAGAATTTTTTCTTTACCCAGAGCTCAGGGCAGACAACAAACAGTTTGCCACTTGTTCAGGCTGACAGACAAAACCTTTCCAGCTCCTTTTCATTGACTGTGCAGCTATTTGAAAGTCATGCTGTTAGCAGAAGTCCTAGTTCTAGCCCCTGCACTGTGGGTGCAAGGGCACATCTCCTTTCTCTATGTAGGCATTAAAACCCTGGCCCCCAACCCCTAAGGCCTGTGTAAGGCCTATATTAAGGTCTCTGGCTTTGAGTACCCCCCAACCTCCAAAACAGTTTTTTTCTGGCAACGGGGATTTCTACTTCTCTTTCTCTCAATCTCAGTTGTGGACTTCATTGTTGTTTTTGTTGTTATATTTACCCAGCATTTCTATGTATGTGTATCAGAAAAGGTGGCTCCAGGTAACTCAGTGTGCCATGATGGAGGGACCTATTTTTCATTCCTTTTAGAAAACTATTTCAGACACCTTTGCCATGACTACCTGTATAACTCTTTTTCTAAAACA
>NW_007815798.1:0-911 GCF_000696425.1 Galeopterus variegatus | reverse complement strand
TGAGTTAGGGCCATGTTGTCACGCAGCGGTGGGTACCAATGCAGCCTCCAGCCCCGGTCCCGCCTCCCCTCGTCCCCTCCCCTCGTCCCCTCCCCAGCTCTGCAGCCACTCTGGCCTCCTTTGTATCCTCCTCTCTGGGCAAACTCACTTCTGCCTCCGTGTCTCTACACTGCTGAGCCTTCCCTGCATGCTGCTCCCAGACTGCTTCCTCCTGTCCTTCTGTCACAGCAGAAGTGTCACCTCAGTGAGACCTCCCTGACCCCACGCAGGGGCCCGGGCCCTCCCTCGCAGCACTGGCTTTAGTGTCGCTGTGGCTCCCGCTCTTTCCTTCCCCCACGTTGGCTCCTGTGCTCTTGTCCACCTCCATGCAGAGCTCCTGGAGGGCAGGGCCCCGCGGTCACTTTCAGAGCTGCAACCAGGCCCAACACACCCTGCCCGGGGTGAGCGCTCGGCACACTTGCTGAATGGAACATGAGAGGATCTCTCAGCCACCTCCCCGACGGAGCAGCTCACACCGTGGGATGCTGGTAATGGGAGGCGCACGTTGAGTGGGAGGCGGGGGACCCCCAGAATGACCCTGGGAAGCTCCTCCTGGCTCCAGTCGCTCCACTGAGCACAGTGGGCACTGCCGTCCCCTGGGGGCCAGTGATAGCATTGCACCCTCAAGCATGAAACCTTCGCCTGTGACACCTCTGAACCCACCCCTGATAAAGGCTCATCTTGAGAGGACTTTGGCTTTTTGGTTTCATTCATTCCTTCACTCATTCATTCATTCTTTAAGCAAATGTTCACTGGCCCTGCCGTGTGCCCTGCACTGCAGCTCCCTCGGTGAGCCTGACCTGTCGTGGTTGCTGCCCCATGGACCTCACGTCCACTGTGACATGAAAGGGGAGTCCACTGGGGTAGCAGGG
>NW_007815797.1:0-911 GCF_000696425.1 Galeopterus variegatus | reverse complement strand
GGGCCACACCCCTTCAGATTCCGATTCTGGCTTAAGGTGGAGCAGTGAGAGCGCAGAGAAAGTGGGGGCACAGAAAAGCCCCAGACTGATGTGGAGTGCTCACAAGGAGGGGGAGGCAGGGGGCGGGGATCGAGTGGAAGGGGCCAGTCCCACCCAGCGGGCACCCCATCTCCGGATTACCTTCTAAAATCTCACCCTCATTGAGTCCATTCCCTGCCCCAAATCCTTCAGTAGCCCCCACCCCAACCTTCCCACTGTCTACAAAAGAAAATCCCAACTCACCATCCTGGTATTCGATGCCCACATCCCGGGCACTGCCAAATCAGTCCGTTCACTGTTCCTGTCTTCAAGCATTTGCTCACGTCGCTCCCCTACCTGAAACGCCTTCCTTGTTTCTCTCTTGGGTGGAAAACCTACCCATCTCCCAAAGGTTGACTGAAGCCCTTCCTGTTTAATGGAGTCACAGACCATTGAGATAATTCCCAAAATACGAATTGATCAGGCGGAAACCAGCCATACAAAAAGTATGAATCGAGAGCCTACTAACTGCCCAGAATTGCTCTAGGAATCTGGGATACGTCAGAGAATAGAACAGATAAAGATACCTGCCTTCAAGGAGCTTGCATTGTAGTAGTCAGAGGGAATCTGAGAGTGAACACTAAATATAATGCCTTATATAATGACTTAGCTAGTGGCTGACAGTCGCTATGGAAAAAGGGACAAACTAGAGCTCAGCAATTCAGGGCAGGGGCCAGATGCAGTATTAATAAGGATGGTCTGAGTAAGCCCACTGAGGCGGCTCCAGTAAGGCGGGGAAAGCCAAGAAGGTACCTGGGGGATGAGTTCCAGGTGGAGGGAGCACCTGGAGCAAAGGCCCAGGCAGCATTGCCCAGTCCTCGGGGGGGGGGTAG
>NW_007815796.1:0-911 GCF_000696425.1 Galeopterus variegatus | reverse complement strand
TTTTTTTTTTTTTTTTTTGTCTTTTTCTTTGAGACCGGCCGCACCATACTCAGCCAGTGAGCGGTGACCGGCCATACCCATATAGGATCCGAACCCGCGGCGGGAGCACTGCTGTGCTCCCAGCACCGTACTCTCCTGAGTGCACCACGGGCTCGGCCCTTTGCTGGTCATCTTTAAACAAACAAACAAACAAATAAATAAGTAAAAATAAATAAAAATTAAGTAAAGCAAAACATTCTATTAGTTTGCTAGGGCTGCCTTAACAAAATACCACAGAGCGTGGCTTTAACAACAGAAATTTATTTTCTCATGCTTCTGTAGGCTGGAAGTCCAAAGATCAAGGTGCCGGTGGGGTTCACTTCTGGTGAGGCCTTTCTTCTTGGCTCACAGAAGGAGCCTTCTTGCTGACTCTTCACATGGTTGTCCCTCTGTGCACGTGAACCCATGGTGTCTCTCCATGTGTCCCAATCTCCTCCATTTATAAGGATGCCATTTAGATTGGAATAGGGCCCACCCTAAAGACTTCATTTAACTTAACACCTCCTTAAATGTCCCACCTCCAAATACAGTCACATTCTGAGGTTCCAGGGATTAGGGCTTCAAATTCTGAATTTGGAGAGAACATAAGTCAGCCCATAACAAACATCTTTGGAATCATTACCATTTTTCTTAGTACCAAGATTATATGAAGTTGAACCTTATGCAATTGCTGATAGTCAACAGTTTTCAACCTACAAAAATGGCAATTTCATCTGAAGCCTGTCCCAGGAAGAGGACAATGCACCCTGCACATTCTGATCATCACAGCATCACAATTACGTGTGTAACGTTCCATCTACATGAACACCAGCAACAACTCTGCAAAAAAGAAACCAGCTAGTATCTATCCCAGGTCCAGAACAAGGTCTTTC
>NW_007815795.1:0-911 GCF_000696425.1 Galeopterus variegatus | reverse complement strand
CCACCTTTCAGTTACCATAACAGGATTTCCCACCCTCTTAACAGTCACAGTGGGGGCTAAGCGTCTAATACATAAAACTTGGGGGACACAATTCAAGCTTCAATGAGTTTTGCAGGGACACAATTCAATCCACTACAACACCTTAATAGAATAGTATTTGAATATTATTAATGAGATCAACTTATGAGAGATGACTCCAGCCTTCTACCCTATAAATCAAAATGAACAATATCTTCAAAATATCATGGAGAATTTTCAAAAATTGGTTATATGCTAGGTCATAAGGAACACTGAAATTTCCAAGAGAAAGCTTTACATGGGCCATATTCTTTCACCACAATTCAAATAATCTAAAATTAAGTAATCAAGTTTAAAACAAAATTGTTGTTTAAAAATTTTAAAATCATTTGACCAAATAAACATTTTGTCAAGAAGGCAATAAAAATTAAGTGGAATATCTAAAAAATATTAATGACAACGTTGTGTATCAAAATTTATGGGAAACAGAGGTAAATACAGAAACAAAATTATATTCTTCATTACTGAGCATCTTCATTATTAAAAAGGAAATAATACAAATAAATTAACAAACATGCAACTTAAGATGCTAGAGAAAAGACAGCTGAATAAACACAGAAGTCATGGGAAGTTCTAATAAAATATAAGCTGAATTGATGAATAAATCTAATTTTGGCTTAAAAATTAAAGGAAGGAGGACAACATAAGTAATTATATGTTAGTGGAATATATATTATATATGCCTTGTGTATAATATATAACAACATACATAGAATAATGTAACATTTTTCCAATAGGGAACAAGAGAGAACTCTTAAATGAGATTAGGAGTTAGAAGTTCACAGCAATGATCTTCCTCAGGGTTCTAAGACTTATGAGTACTTTATAGTTAT
>NW_007815794.1:0-911 GCF_000696425.1 Galeopterus variegatus | reverse complement strand
AGAACAAAAAAGCAGAGGAAGAGTGAATTCATGATTGAACTCTTTCTTCTAGAGCTGGAACATCCATCTTCTCCTGTCTTTGGACATCAGAGTTCCAGGTTCCTGGGCCTTTGGACTCTGGGACCTACACTAGTTTCCCCCACCCCACTCCCCAAAGTTCTCGGTCTTTGGACCTGACTGAATTATTCCATCAGCTTTCCTGGTTTTCCAGCTTACAGATGGCATATCATGGGACTTCTCAGCCTCTATAATCCAATGATCCATAATAAATTCCCTCATATATCTATAGATATACAGGATATATATCTATGTCCTACTGGTTCTTTTTTTCCTGAAGAACCCTGACAAATACACCATCTATCTCCATATGTGGTTAGATGCTATTTATTTGTGGTTAAAAAAAAAGACTAGATTCTGTTATTAGGAAAATAAAATGCATAAAGTGAGGCATAACTATATTTATACTAGTATTTGCAAACCTTGTTTGAAAACAAATATTCAAAAAGGATAGAGAAAGTTTGTAGGACTCTGAGGCATGCACAGGGGTGGATCTCATAAATCCCGGAGTGCTTCTTTTGGAGAAATAGTAGGCAATATGGAGATATTAAGCAACTGTGGAGCTGAACACCTAGCTTCTTTTTTTTTTTTTAAAGATGACTGGTAAGGGGATCTTAACCCTCGACTTGGTGTTGTCAGCACCACGCTCACCCAGTGAGCAAACCGGCCATCCCTATATGGGATCCGAACCTGTGGTCTTGGTGTTATCAGCACCGCACTCTCCCGAGTGAGCCACGAGCCGGCCCACACCTAGCTTCTCATCCCTCTTTTTTCACTAGTTTGTTGTGTGATCTTGGGCAAGTTACAGATTTTTCTGTAAATTGAGAGGACTGGATTGTGTGAATGTGCAATTC
>NW_007815793.1:0-911 GCF_000696425.1 Galeopterus variegatus | reverse complement strand
TCTCTCAACCTCAAAGAAGCTTATGGCAGTGTCAGAGAAAGACATACAGCTACTTGAGATGTTAGAGTAATCATTCCACTTGGAAGGATCAGGAAAGAAAGACTTCCTATAGAATGCAACATTTGAATTAAACCTAGTATGAAAGATGGGGTTTGGCAAATGATGATATTAGTAAAAGAAGGCTGATATGGAAATGGTTAAATGATTAAAGAGACAGAGCAAAACATGTGTGGGGATTATTCAGGATATAATGAGCAGTTTGTTTTGGATACAAATAAAAAAAGGAAAAAAAAAGAAACTTTGAGATTAGTCTAAAGTATGTTAGGTCCAGAACACAGAAGGTCTGTAGTAGGAAATGCTATAACATATAAAAATATTCATTGTAGTTGAGTTGTAGGAGTTCTCTATACATTCTGATGTCAATCCCTTATCAGATATATGATTTGCAAATATTTTCTCCCTTTTCATGGGTTGCCTTCTCCCTCTGTTGACAGTATCTTTTGATGCACAGAAGACATTTAATTTTGATGAAATACAACTGATCTATTTTTCTTTTTTTTTATCTGTGTATTTTGTGTCATATTCAAGAAATTGTTGCCAAATCCAATGTCAGGAAGATTTTCCCCTGTGTTTTCATCTAATAGCTTTATAGTTTTAACTCCTACATTCAGGTCTTTGATTTATATTGAGTTAATTTTTATATATGTATTAAGATAAGGGTTTTGTTTTGGGGGGTTTTTTTGCATGTGAATATCTGGTTTTCCCGACATCATATGCTAAAAGGACTCTCATTTCCCCATTGAACAGTCTTTGTTTCCTTCTCAAAAACCCCTTGAGCATATATGATAGTTTATTTCTGGACCCTCTATTCTATTCCATTGGTCTATATGTCTGTGTTTATGCCAGTACCA
>NW_007815792.1:0-911 GCF_000696425.1 Galeopterus variegatus | reverse complement strand
CGCTCAGCCAGTGAGCAGGAACTGGTCTGTATGTGGGATCCGAACCCTCGGGCGGGAGCACTGCCACGCTCCCAAGCGGTGCACTGTAGCAGTGCGCCACCGGGCCGGCCCGTAAATTTTACTTTTTAAATTATATTTTCTAGCTACTTGTTTTTGGTATCCATAAATGCAGTTAAATTCAGCATATTGATTTTTTAGACAGAAACTCTACTAAATTCTCCTAGTAATTCTTCTAGTAATTCCAATTACTTATGCATGGATTACTTTGGGTTTTCTATAATGAAAATCATACCTACTGCAAATAATGGCAGTTTTATTTTTATTTGTTGCAATTCTTAAACCATTTATTTAGTTCTCTTGTCTTACTTAGCTAGCTAGGACCTCGTGCAATTTTCTAGAAGTTGGGATAGCAAGCATCCATGTCTTGTTACTGATGTAAGGGAATGCTTTAAACAGTTTGCCACTACGTATCAGGTTTTGGGTAGACATTCTTTTTTTTTAAAAAAGTAATTATTAAAAAAATTTTTATTTATTGAGAATATTCATGAGATACAAAGCTAATTGTGACCCCTCCTGCCCATGATATGAGAGCCAGATTCATACTGGGGGCACACCCACCACCAGAAATTACCCTTGCACCCAGTGTCCCCACCCAATTATCCCCCAACCTCCCTCCCCCCCACTCCACTTTGTAGCCCCAGGAATGTTCCCTCCCTCTCTTAGACCATGATAGTACTGTGGTCTTTCTTTCCTTCCTTCTTTCTCTCTTAGCTCCCACATATGAGTGAGCACAAGCAGTATTTATCCCTCTGTGCTTTGCTTATTTCACTCAACATGTTTCTCTAGGTTCGTCCATGTTGTTGCAAAGGGGAGTATTTCATTATTTTTTATGGCAGAGTAGTGTTCCATAG
>NW_007815791.1:0-911 GCF_000696425.1 Galeopterus variegatus | reverse complement strand
TTTTTTTTCTAATTAACAAGTTGTTAGATTGGGGGGACTATATTTTTGCTATTAATTTATGGGTTATTTGCACTATAGTTATTGAGATTTTCATTTCGCCTAATGCATGATCAATTTTTGTGAAAGATTTATGACTGCGTAAAAGACTGCACAAATGCCTAAATGCCTTCTTCCTAGCTGTCTACTCTTGCTTTACTGATGCAAAGTTTCTTGAATCTCACTGAGAATACTAATGAAACCAATTTGAAAGTTTTCTATTTCCTCAGCTGAAATGAGTTTTTTGGAGTGAGTTCTTGACTCTGATGTCTGCCAAGTCCCTTCATATGTAAAGTGACTTTTCGAAATTTGGCCTTTATTGTTCAGTATTGATATGTCGCCACAACCCAGTTAGGTCCCTATTGAGTTGTCCCCAGTAGGCCTTCCCTGTGTACAACTGCTGGCTGAAGAACTCTGCCGATGAGTTTCACAATAGGAAAGACCTTGCCCAGCCCTCCTGGAGCCAATAGTTCTCCATGCACACAGCATCCAGCAAGATGTGGGATGTGCCATGCACTGACAGAGGGGACATGGGCAGAACGATGTGGCCAGGCTTGGGCTGGGGCTGCTGCTGTGACACTTTCAAGTAACTCCTCAGCTGCCCCAAATCCAGCTAATGCCACCACCATGGCAGGTCTCATCATGGTCTCGTTTTCTCTCTTTTACATCTCTATTGTTAAAGAGACTCAGCCAAGAAACACTTATATTTCCCCATCTTCTAAGCCCAATCCAAACAGCACCCAGAAGTCCAGTGTGGCAAGGAAAAAACAGGTCTTCTTCGAATCTACTAATTCCACACCTTATTATATTGACCCAGAAAGTGTTGAGAATCCCAAATTTGATTGGCTTGAAGAACATGTAAAGGGTTTGACTAG
>NW_007815790.1:0-911 GCF_000696425.1 Galeopterus variegatus | reverse complement strand
TTTTAACTCTCAAGCTTTTTCACCCTGAGCCTCCAGATATTCGTCAATTACAGTTGAATTTCCCACCAGCTCCAAGGGCACGTTTTGTTCCCAGTTCGCTGTAATTCTCTGGATCCTCCTCTCTCTCTGATTTTTGGGACAACTCTTTGACCCATGACTTCAATTCTGTGATTTAAAAGACAAAAGACAAAAAAAAAAAAAAGAAGAGTTGTTGAATTTTAGTTTGTTCAACCTTTTTCCTGTTGTGAGATTGGAAGTGACAGTTTCTGAGCTCCTTACATGTTGGATGGCAGCCCAGACTCTTTTTACACACTACATCAGGCTGTCTTAAATATGTGCAGCTCTTATTTTTCTGTTCTGATTTCTGCCTTTACAAAAATTGTGTGAGCTAACATGATCTCATGAGCACTTTACTTCACAAATTTTTCATAGATGCAACTTATATTTCTTGCACATTTACTATTTCCTAGGCACTGATTCAAGCATTTTATCTAGATTATATTCTTGTCACAACTCTCTGAAATATTATTATTATCTCCATTTTATTGCAGAGGTACATGAGGCTCAGAGAGAGTAAGTTTCCTAGGTCAAAGAATGTATATTGCTGGTGCCAGGCTTCAATCAAGCCTTCTAAATCCTGCTATGGTAATCTCTTGACATGAGCAAGTTATAAGGAAAGCATTGCTGGCCACAAGAACACTCACTATAAAATATTCTTTATCCCCCCTCTCAGTTTTCATGGAATCTTTAGAAAGTTGATGTCTCTCTCCACTAGATTGTAGAGACTCCACAAAAACAGGGACTTTCCTTTATTTATTGTTATTGCTCAAGGGTTGGTGTGCTCAATAAGTATTTGTTGATTTGAACTGAATGAGATCTTGACAGTTTATCAATAATTACACACTTTACAA
>NW_007815789.1:0-911 GCF_000696425.1 Galeopterus variegatus | reverse complement strand
AGAATTGCAAGGGGTGCAGTTTGATGAGAAGACTTAGGCCCAGACCAGAGTTTCTACACAACCCATGTGCACCAGATCTCATGAGAGCTGGAAGTACCTATAAAGTCAACCATTAAAACCTGAGCCACACAAAAAAACCTTCCCCAGGGAATCAGCAGCAAAGCAGCAATTTAGCTCAACTGCAGAGCTCAAGTACTGGTTCCCACAGGAAGTCTCCCCATTTTAGAAGTAAGCAAAGGACAACAAATTAGTTCCACTGCAGAGTTAAGTGGTGGGAACAGCAAGTAATCCAACACAGAACTGAAAGTAAAAATAAAGTATCCACCACCAGAGACAAAGTTCAATAACTAGTAAAGGTCTCATTTCACCAAAGAACACCTAGAAGGACTGGAAGTCCCCTGAGCTACCAAGCCAGGAAGGGGAGAGGGCCAGGGGCTTCAACCAAGCCCCCCTGAAACCTGCAACCAGTCCCAAGGATGGGGACTGAGGGCCTTGGCCACACCCTTGTGACAAGTGCAATCACCCCAGCGACGACTGCTGAGCCATCGCAGGTAATGCTCCAGGCTCTCCCATGCCAGGGTGGTGGGGGTCCGAGGGCCTTGTCCACGCCTCCCCCCATACGAGCAACCAGCCCAGCAGTGACCACTGAGCCACCGCAGGAGGTCCCCCCGAGCTGGGGCAGTGGGAGGCTGAGGTCCTCATCCACACCCCCCCTACACAAGCAAACAGCCCAACGACAACCACTGAGCTGCCACAGGAGGCACCATTGGCTCTCCCAAGCTGGGGAGGTGGGGGGCCGAGGGCCTCACCCACACCATTCCCCACACTCAACCAGCCCAGTGAAGACCAGCAAGCCTCAGCAAGAAGGGCCTGGGGTTCCTGAGCTGGGGTGGTGTGGGGCGAGGCCTACA
>NW_007815788.1:0-911 GCF_000696425.1 Galeopterus variegatus | reverse complement strand
GGCAGATGTGAAAGAAATCTAGATGTAAAAGTATAGCAGAGCAATAAGCAATGAAAAAAAAATGTCTGTCTCAAATTACCTGTACCTGATAATGCAGGTGACCCACAGGTGAGCCTAGCATACTTCACCACAGAACTGTGCACAAATAACATAGAATCTGAAGAAGGAAATTCATCAGAAGATCCAGCACCCCCAAGGAGCTGCAGAGGAGTATCGTGTGGGAGCTGGAGGATCTACAGGCACAGATGTTGCTCCAAGTAAACAAGGTGAATCACAGTTCACCAACAACTACATGACCTGTGGCAGTGCCTGGCACTCTACACTGACCTTTAGAAGGCAAAAATGACCACTATATTTGACTGTATTTGACAGTATTTGACAGTATTTGACTGAATCCAGGCATGGAAAAAAATGCTTTTACTTTTTATAGCTATAAAATGAAAGTGATAATTTATTCAAAATCTGTTCCCTCAAGTTACTGTAAAGCATTCTTTGCTTATATTGGTAGATTTATATATTTGAACTTCTGAAAGTTGTAACCAATGTCGCATTAAGCAAAGATCACTGTGGATCCCCCAAGCAGAGGATATAAACATGGAAGAATGAAGGAGAGAGGTAGCATCTAAAAGTAATGTGATCAATATCCGGAATGAACAAAGCTATCCAGAAAATTAACAACAACAAAAAAACACAATAAATACAACAGATGAATAAGTAAAAGATGTTAAAGGGTAAACCATAGGGAAAAGGAAAGTATAATGGTTAATACCTGAATATGAAAAAATGCCCAAATTCATTGGTAATCAGAGGAATGAAAGGTAAAATAGTAAGATAATGCTCTATACTTTACGGATTAGAAAAAATCAGAATGCCATCTGTTGGTGAGGACATGGAGCAAGAACACTCATGCA
>NW_007815787.1:0-911 GCF_000696425.1 Galeopterus variegatus | reverse complement strand
AAAAAAAAAAAAAAAAAAAAAAAAGAAAATATTTATTGAATACCTCGTATATTCCAGACACTGAGTATGAAATAAAACTAATAGTTAACATTGATATAGTACGTGGTATATTCTATATGTTTACATAAATTAACTCATTTAATTCTCATAAGGATCATATAGAGAGCTACTATTATGATTCCCATTTTTTTTTTCCTGTTTGTCTTTTTTCGTGATTGGCAACGGGATTGCAACCCTCGGTGTTGCACCCGCACCTCACTCAGCCAGTGAGCAGCTGGTCTGTACGTGGGATCCGAACCCTCGGCGGGAGCTCCGCCACGCTCCCAAGCGGCGCACTGTAGCAGTGCGCCACCAGGCCGGCCCAATGATTCCCATTTTAAAGGTGAGAAAACTGAGGCACAGAGCCAATAAGTAAATTGATTAGTCTAAACCAGTGGTTCTTGATGGAGGTGATTTTGCCCCTACACCAGGGGACATTTGGCAATGCCAGGAGACATTTTTAATTCTCATGACTGGTAGTGGTGAGGTGCTATAAAGCCTGGAGATGCTGCTGAACATCTTGCAATGCACAGAACAGTCCCTACAACAAATAATCCAATCCCAAATGTCGATAGTGCTGTAATTGGGAAGTCTTGATCTACACGGATCAGCACACTACATTCTTCTGACAATTATCAGGCCGGTGATGGACATATGACTTACTCTGGCTCAATCGGACTAAAGGGGAGGCCTCTGGGGAGAGATTACTTTCATTCATTCTTTCCTGCTGGATATGAACGAGAAGCAAGCAGCCTGATATCCAGTGGTAGCTATCTTGGTATACTGAGAAGAACCAGGCTTTGGATGTTGCACACGTGGAACACTCTAAAACACTTTTTCGTACTAGATACAATGCACGTGGAAAAGAAACA
>NW_007815786.1:0-911 GCF_000696425.1 Galeopterus variegatus | reverse complement strand
AGCTTAAGTGTCACATAGATACAACCCTTAATCATAGTCCCTGTTCAATTAATTTTTTTTTTAAAACTGAGAAAGCACATATGTATATCTCCTTGCAGAACACACTACCAATGAAATTAGTAATATTTATTTTTCATGATTAAAATACAAAAACTGTAGAATTCTAATTGTATCAGAATTCTAAGTCCAATTAAAGTATATGATTAGTTCAAATTGTGGGCAAAGAATCAGGTTCTCACTTAAAACTCATAGGCAAGGGCCGGCCCGGTGGCGCACTCGGTTGAGTGCGGTGCTTGGGAGCGCGGTGGCCCTCCCACCGAGGGTTCGGATCCCATATAGAGACCGGTCTGCTCACTGGTTGAGCGTGGTGCGGGCACGACATCCGAGGGTTGCGATCCCATTGCCAGTCCTGGTACGGGTGCGACACTGAGGGTTGCGATCCCGTTACCGGTCACGAAAAAAAGACAAAAAAACCAAACAAACAAAAAACTCATAGGCAAGTGCTCCTAATTATATACTTATGAATGAAATTACTTTTCCTTTGCTTTACATGTCCTTCCCCTAAAGGAAAGTATCTGGTTGTTAAATAAAATTTATATGTTCAGCAAACTGAATATAATACTTGTTTTGAATTTTCAGTAGTCATACTAAGGAATTATCACTCTGGATTTTCCAAGAATAGCTTGACTCTCAGAAAGCAATTTTAACAGTCTAGTTAAAACTCAGAGACTTTTCTTTAGGATATTTTTTAATATACTGAAATGGGTCAATAAATATTTTAGATCATCAAATTTAATGGATGTCCATCAAAACAAGCATGCACATATTTATTTATTTATTTATTTATTTATTTTTTGTCTTTTGTCTTTTGTCTTTTTTCCGTGTCCGGCAACGGATCGCAACCCTCAGTG
>NW_007815785.1:0-911 GCF_000696425.1 Galeopterus variegatus | reverse complement strand
GGTAAGGGGATCTTAACCCTTGGCTTGGTGTTGTCAGCACCACGCTCACCCAGTGAGCGAGCCGGCCAACCCTATATAGGATCCGAGCCCATGGCCTCGGTGTTATCAGCACCGCACTCTCCCGAGCGAGCCACGAGCCGGCCCAGCAACCACACTTAGGGAGACAGGGCGCCTCGGTCCCACGACCTGCTGGGTTCCATCCTTGAGAGACCAGAGAAGTTTTCACCTTTGAACAGAGATCCAGCTTCTTGTTTACAGATGAGGAAACAGAAATCCAGAAAAGGAAAGTAACGTGTCTAAATTCACAGTTCCCAGAAACAGGACTAGGACTAGAATCTATGTCTTTTGGGATCGCAGGGAGAAGTTGTAAATGGATGTGTGAGTGTGCGCGCGTGTGCGTGCGTGTGCACGTGTGAAATATAAAATGGCCTGAGCATTTGTGTGCTGACCACGACCCGGGACCTCTGCTGGCATTCTTCTACATTAAGTTCTTGGTCATTGTTAACCACTTTAATTATCTACTGAGCACTGTGCTGGGCGTGCCATCTTTATTATCTTATGATGTGGGAGGTGCTGTTATTCCCATTGGGCGAGTGAGGAAACCGAGGCACAGAAGGCTAAGTAACTCACCCAACATCACAGATGTGGCAGGTCAGGACAGAGCTGGGCTGCAAACTCACGATCATCTAGTACAGCCATTAAGAGAGTGGATGCTGGGGCCAGGCTGCCTGGGCTCCAACAGAACCTGTCACAAGGCTGGTGTGAATCGTGTACCCTGGGTCCTTAGCTGCCGGTGTTCTCCTAGTGCTTCCCACTCCACACAGGCTCAGAAGTCCCTGAGGTGCTTCCGCCTTTGAAAGAACCAAATGAATGCTCATAGAGAAAAATATGTCCATTTTATTGAGCACGAC
>NW_007815784.1:0-911 GCF_000696425.1 Galeopterus variegatus | reverse complement strand
TGCGGGCGACACCAAGCCAAGGGTTGCGATCCCCTTACCAGTCACAAAAAGGACAAAAAAATAAAAAATCCACACAATATCTGTGTGAGGCTAGATTTTCTTTATGTATTTCAACCAAAGCAACATACTGCAACAGACTGAATGCAGAAACAGATATGAGAATCTAGATGTCATCTATTAAGCCACTCATTAAAGAGATTTGTTATTATATTTTTCATTTTGTTTTGGAAAGCATACATTTTTAATAAAATATTTATGTTAACATATAATGGGTGTATTATTATTTTTAAATGAATTAATGAATATTTTTAAATTTCCCTTTAAATTTCTAATATGATAAATATTTCTAGAATTGAGAAACAAAACTAAACATTCTTTGGGTTCTCAATAATTTTTAAGAGTGTAAAGGGAACTGAGGCAGAAAGTTTGGGAACTGCTGGCATAGACTAATCTGCCTTCCACTTGGATGTTCAGGAGCATATGTTGAAAGAGAAAGCTATCAGCAGGTAGATATTTCCCACTGGCATGCAATTCAGCTACTAAATAAATGGCGCATGGGATAACATCCCAGGCCTCACTTCTTCCATCCACTAAACAGTTTCCATACGGAATTCTCAACCTCTGGTTTGTGTGATGGTGATTTCAAACTTCTCTCATTTCATTTGCAGAATATGACTAGGGCTCTGAGGCCAAATTTGGAAAGTTTACTTTGTAGTTCTTTTGCTTTTTACTTAATGCCTCTAATGTTCAGGTTTGGGTTTGGGTTTCTTTTTCTTTTTTCTCTTCCTTCTGTTCTTTCCATTTTTCCTTCATTTCTTTGTTTTCATTTTTTCTTTTTTTAAAAATCTAGCTCTCTGGGCCGGCCCGGTGGCGCACTGCTACAGTGCGCCGCTTGGGAGCGCGGTGGCGCT
>NW_007815783.1:0-911 GCF_000696425.1 Galeopterus variegatus | reverse complement strand
ACCAGAGGAAAAAAATACATTGATATAGACTGACAATAATAAAAATGACTGATGCCTTCTCATCAGAAACTATGCAAGCCAGAAACAATGGAATAATATCTTTAAAGTGATAAAAAGAAAAAAAACCCCACTATCAACTTAGATCTCTATATCCAACAAAACATACTTTGAAAATAAATGTTAAATAAAGACATATTCTGCACCACCACACAAAAGAAAAACAAGCAAAAAACTGGAAGAATTTTTCACGAGCAGGCCTATACTATGAAAGATGTTAAAGAAAGCTATTTATGCAGAAGAAAAATAATACCAGATGAAAACCTGAGTCTATGCTAAGTAATGAAGAAGACTGGAAATGGTAAATTTGAATGTAAATGTACAAGACTTTAATTTATCTAATTTCTTAATTTCTTTAAAAGGTAATTGACTACTTGCAGCAAAATAATAATAATCTATTGTTATTTTAACATATGAAAAAGTAACATTATAAAAACAGTCAAATAAATAATGTGGGGAATTAATGAAAATATACTGTTGTAAGTTTCTTAAATTATTCATGAATTTATGTAACATTAATACATTATTGAACATGATGGGTTAAAAAGGGATATTGTAAATTCTAGAGCAATCACAAAAATTTACACTTAGAGAAATAGACAATAATAAAAATATTCAATTAATCCAAGAAAAGGAATAAAAAAGAATAAAGAAGATATGGTACAAACAAAATACATAGCATTATTGTAGACTTAAACTAAATCACATCATAAATATATTAAATTTAAGAATTAAACACTTCAATTAAAAGGCAGAGATTGTCAAACTGATTAAAAATAGAAATCCAATTATGTTCTCTTTACAGTAGATGCTCTTTAAATGTAAATACATAGGTTAAAAACCAAAGTATGGAA
>NW_007815782.1:0-911 GCF_000696425.1 Galeopterus variegatus | reverse complement strand
TTATATCTTTAAATGCTTATACTCGAAAAAACAAAGATATACAGGAAATGACTTATGCTTCAACATAAAAAACTAGAAAAATCAGAACAAATTAACCCAATATAAGTAAAAGAAATAATGTTGAAATTAACATACTACAAAATGAACAAAAACAAAAAATGAACAATGTAAAAAATTGGTTTTTTGAAAGACTAATAAAATTGATATTATGTCTAATAGAACTGGTCAAAAAAAGAAATAAAGCCAAAATTGCCAATATTAGAAATGCTAGAGAGGACATCATTACAGGTATTAAAGGACAGAAAGGGATATTATAAATAATTTAATGCCAGTAAGTTTAACAACCTAAGTGAATAGACAAATTCCAACTGTACACAAATTACAAAAATTAACATGACAATATATGGAAAACCTTAATAAAGCCTTATACCTGTTTTTAAAAAACAAAACCTATATTTAAAACAAAATTTAAACCTTGCCACAGTTTCAGAAAATACAAGAAGCAGCAATGCTTCCCAACTTATTTTATGAGGCCGGATTGCCCTCATATTAATACCAGACAAGAATATTCAAGAAGAGAAAATTATAGCCGACTACACACCCAATAGAATGGCTAAAGTGAAAGAGATTGCCAATACCAAATGCTGACAAAGAGTGGATCAACCAAAACTCTCATATAGTAATGGTGGGAGTATATAAAATAATACAACTACTTTGAAGGACTTTTTGACAGGTTCCTTAAAAAGCTAAATATAAATACTCTGATCCAGCAATTCCATACCAGTATTTATTCCAAAAGAAATTAAAACATGTTGTTCACTCAAGCCTTGTACAAAAAAATGTTTATAGCAGCCTTGTACAAAAAAATGTTTATAGCAGCTTTTGTAATAGCTAAAAAGTAGAATCAGCCC
>NW_007815781.1:0-911 GCF_000696425.1 Galeopterus variegatus | reverse complement strand
GAGTGCTACAGGAGTTTAGAACAGTGCAGGGTGGGCTGGTGAAACCAGGGAAGACTTCCTGGAGGAGGAGGACTGAACTGGGTGTTGAACAATGAACGGGATTCAGAGGAGATGGGATTGGGAGGAGGCCTTAGTAGTGAGGAGATATATAAACACAGAAACAGATTAAAAAAAATTCTGTATGCAAGATTTATTGTTGTGTAACAGACTACTTCAAAACACTCACTTATTAGGGCTCATGAGTTCCTGGTTCAGCTAGGTGGCTCTGCTAGCCTGGATCAGTGCCCATTGACCTCATGGGCTGGGCTCCTTTGGGCCTGTGGTCAGCTGGCGGGTGGGCAGGGGCTGGCTGTCCAGGAGAGGCTCACTCATGTCTGGCCCCTGACTGGGGCCATGTCTCCATCATCCACCAGACCAGCCTGGCTTGTCCACTCGGAGCTGGGCAAGGTTCCAAGGGAAAGGACAGAAGCACACAGGCCTCTTGAAGCCTAGAACAGGCACCGTGTCACAGCTCATTCTAATGGTCAGAGCAAATCACAAGGCCAGCCCGATTCAAGGGGTGTGTGACAGATTCCACCTGTTGGTAGGAGGTGCTGCAAGGACAGCTGCAAAGTGCAGCAGATTCAGAAAGGGGAATAACGGAGGCTATTTTTGCAAATAATTTTCCCTCCATTCCTTCCTCCATCTGTCCTCTCTCCCTTTCTTCTCCCCTCTCTTCCTTCCTTTCTTGGGCTCAGCACTGTGATAGGGGCCAGAGAGACAGAAGTCTTAGACAGTCCCTGTCTTGCGGAGCTTACAGCCTAGTCAGGCAAGGCAAATGTTGATCAAATCATCACTTAAATGCATGGTTACATACCATGCTCAGTGCTACTTAAAACATAAATTCACATCCGCTGTGAAAACCGCGTGTT
>NW_007815780.1:0-911 GCF_000696425.1 Galeopterus variegatus | reverse complement strand
CTGACATATCTAATATGACAATATAGGATATTTTCCAGCCATCAGTATGTATTAAAAAATGTTTTTTTTCTTACTGCCTTTTCATCTTGCCTTTGCTGTGTATACTTAAAGCAGCATAAGATTTTCCCAGAGGCATTTTCCTTAATTTGCCCAGTGTGGATTATATCAGTGACTCTCCTTAAAAATGATTTCTTTGTAAAATGAAAATTGAGGCATTTATTTATAGTATAAATCTGACAATTTTAAGGCTCTCCATTATTGATGCCTTCCTTTTGGTCATGGCACATATATTCTAGAAACCAGAAGAAAAGGATGTGAGAAATGCTTACTCTAGACAAGTTGTAAATTGAGATAAATCTTTCCTCCACAACCAGAGGGTTTTTCTTTCTTTACTAATTTCAATTCTGTGCCACTCTTCCTTCTTTTCTCCTTTCTCTTCCTTCTTTTGTCAACCCATCACAATGAATTAACCTTTTTTTCCAGTTATCAAAATCTCCTTGCCCTGTTACTTCATAGAGACCTATTGTAAGTGAAGATCAATTTCAACTATGATAATAGTTACCCATACAGCACCATTCTAAGCATCTTTTTATGCATTAACTTATTTAATCCTCACAATCTTTATATATATATATATATATATTTATATATTTATATATTATATATATATATATATACATACATTAGTTACTTTTATCAACCCCATTAAACAGGTGAGGAAATTAAGGCACCCAGAGAACTTAAGTTTCCCAAGGTCATATAGTACATAAGAAGCAGAGCAGAGATTCAAAGTGTCTAGTTTTATACTTGATCACATGCGGTATTATCTTTCAATAAGTCAGAAAAACCTGAATCAATATACTAGTTAACTAATATTGTCTTGCACATAACACAATGCTTTAAAACCAAGA
>NW_007815779.1:0-911 GCF_000696425.1 Galeopterus variegatus | reverse complement strand
GTAAACGATGTATTGTAGAGACTCTGGATTCTATTACATTTCTCTAAAAAACCATTGGTTGTTTTGTTTTAATAGATAATTCACTGAACTCAAACTGCAAACTAACTCACTCTAGCAACAGGCAATGGACTAAACCTCACCATTGTTCTTTTAGTTTTAGTTGGCTTGATGGAGTCTGCCTTTCACAGGTGTGATTCAGGAATCAGCTGGAAATGTAGAAAAAGTTTATTGATAGAATTTGGGGCTCCCCTTTTTGGAATTCTTCTTTCTGGGATTTCTCCGTAAATTTTTAATGGCTATAGTTACCCTAAGCTCTGTTCTCTGGTTCTTCAGACAATAAGGCTGCAGGGTTTTTTATTGGATTTTCACCCTCCTCATCTGGTGCAGACTGGGGTTTGCTCTCAGTCTAAAAGATGTAGTAATGGAAAACTCATACAGTACTGTTTCTTTCATCCAAGTCTTAACTCTCCTCCAGTATCTGTCTGCTTTGGGTCCTTATCTCGTTCCTTCAAATAGCTGATTTTTTTATTTTGTCAGAAGTTTATAGTTGCTATCTATACAAGATTTTATTCAATAGGTACTATTAAGCCATACAAGGGCTGGAAAGAATTATTGATATAGTGTGCTATATATCAATTTAAATTTTAGATGCTGCACATCTAACATTATGTTGTTCACATAACATAATCTGCTTACAAAACACTAATATGAGGGAGGTGTCATTTTCCTCATTTTATAAATAAACAGATTTAATGCTCAAAGGACTTAAGACTTGCTTTACTAACCAGGCTCCAGGAAGAAAACGGAATTTAACTGAGAAGCTTCAAGTGATAATTATGATAGACTACCAACAGAGATAAGGTAGAGAAACCAACAGGGATGCTGAGGCACCCAGAGATTCACAGCAATGG
>NW_007815778.1:0-911 GCF_000696425.1 Galeopterus variegatus | reverse complement strand
ACAAATGGGATTATATCAAACCACAATGCTTCTGCACAGGAAAGGAAACAATCAACAGAGTGAAAAGACAATTTACACAATGGGAGAAAATATTTACAAACAATACATCTGACAAGAGATTAATACCAAGAATATACAAGGGACTCAAACAGCTTAACAGTAAAAAATCAAGTAACCCAGTTAAAAAATGGGCAAAGGAGCTGAATAAACATTTTTCAAAAGAAGACATACAAATAGCCAACAGCTACATGAAAAAATGCTGAACATCACTAATGATCAGGGAAATGCAAATCACAACCTCTTTCAGACTGGCTATTATCAAAAAGAGAATAACAAATGCTGGGAAGGATGTGGAGAAAGAGGAGCCCTCCTATACTGTTAGTGGGATTGTGAATTAGTGCAGCAATTATGGAGAACAGTATGGAGGCTTCTTGAAAAATTAAAAATATATCTACGATATGATCCAGCAATCCTACTATTTAGTGTATATTCAAGGGAAATAAAATTAGTATGTCTAAGAGATATCTGAACTATCATGTGTACTGAAGCACTATTTTCAATAGCCACGATATGGAGGAGTCAACCTAAATGCCTGTCGACAGATGAATGAATAAAGAAAATCTGGTATGCATACACAATGTAATACTATTGAGCCATTAAAAAGGACAAAATCCTGTCATGTGCCACAAAATGAATGAGCCTAGAGGACATTATATTAAGTGAAATAAGTCAAGCAAAGAAAGACAAATATTGCATGATCTTACTCATATGTGGAACTTGAAAAAAGTAATCTTACAGAAGTTGAGTATAGACTAGTGATTACCAGAAGCTGAAGAAGATGGGGGTGAGGGAGAGATGAGAAAGTTGATCAACAGATATAATGCTGCAGTTAGATAGGAGGAGTAAGTTCT
>NW_007815777.1:0-911 GCF_000696425.1 Galeopterus variegatus | reverse complement strand
CAATGTTGATTTTCAATAACTGTGTAGAATGTGTGGTGGTTAGATCAGTATAGTTAGCTTAGTCATCGTGACAATACACAATCATTCTTTGTGTCTGTCGACCAATTCCTCATTAGCCCCCTCCCTCTCCCCCTCCGGTCCCCTTTTCCATCTCCAGTTTTCTAAAAGTTCAATGTATTACTGTGATTGTTGTTTCTTTCTTTCTGTCTCTCTGTCCCTCTTTATTGTTCACTTGTTTATTTATGGATTCAGCTCCCAGCTGAGAGTGAGAACATGTGATATTTCTCTTTCTGTACCTGGGTTGTTTCACTTAGGATAATTTTCTCCAGGCTCATCCATGTTGTTGCAATTGGCAGAATTTCATTCTTTCTTATGGCTGAGTAGTATTGCATGGTGTATATATACCACAATTTCCTTATCCAGTCATCCATCGATAGACATTTAGGTTGGTTCCATCACCTGGCTATTGTAAGTAGAGCTGCAACAAACATGGGAGTGCAGGCATCCCTTCGACCTGATGTTTTCCAGTCCTCTGGATATATCCCCAGGAGTGGGTTTGCTGGATCATATGGTAGCTCTATCGGTAGTTGTTTGAGGAGCCTCCATTCCATACTGTTCTCCATAATGACTGTACTAATTTACAGTCCACCAACAGTGTAGGAGGGTTCCTCTCTCTTCACATCCTTGCCAGCATTTGTTATTCTCTGTCTTTTTTATAATAGCCAGTCTGATTGGGGTGAGGTGATATCTCAAAGTGGTTTTGATTTGCATTTATCTGATGATTAGTGATGTTGAGCAATTTTCATATACCTGTTGGCCATTTGTATGTCTTCCTTTGAGAAATGTCTACTCAGCTCCTTTGCTTATTTTTAAATTAGATTATTTGGTTTTTTGCTGTAAAGTTGTCTGAG
>NW_007815776.1:0-911 GCF_000696425.1 Galeopterus variegatus | reverse complement strand
TTTAATTATTAGTCCTTCATATGTCCTCCTTTGTGAAGTGTCTATTTAAATCTTTTGCTCATTTTTTAAAAAATGGAGCTGTTTTTCTCTTTCTTACCAAGCTGTAGGAGTTCTTTATTTATTTTGGACACAGTTCCTTGTCAGACACACGTACTGTGTTTTCTCCGTGTCTGTGGCTTGGCTTTTCATTTCCTTAATGGTATCAGTTGGTGAGCAGAAGTTTTAATTTTGATGCAATCCAATTTATCATTTTTTTCTTTTTATGATGATTCTCTTCTGAATCCTAAGAAATATTGACCTACCCCAAGGTTGGCAAGATTTTCTCCTGTGTTTTCTTCTAGATGCTTTTCACTTTTAGCTTTTACATTTAGGTCTTGGTTTCATCTCTAATTAAGTTTTGTTCATGGTTTGAGGTAGGCATTAAAGTTTATTTTTTTCTTTATAGCTATGCAATTGTTCCAGAACCATTTGTTCAAAAGACTTTCCTTTCCTCATTGAATTGCTTTGGCACCTTTAAAGAAATCAATTGACCATATAAGTGTGGTTTTATGTTGGATTTTCTTTTCTGTTCCATTGATTTATTTATTTAGCCTATGCCAATGCTTCATTGCATCGTTACTGCAGCCTTATAGTAAGTCTTGAAATCAAGTAGTGGAATTTTTGCAACTTTGTTCTTTGTCACAATTGTTTTGGCTATTGTAGGTGCTTTGAAATTTCCATATAAAGTTTTAATTTATAGATTATATTTAATTCTACAATAAGGACTCCTGGAATTTTTATAGGCGTTGTATTCAATCTACAAATGAATTTTTTGACAATTGACAACTTAACATTATTGAATCTTCTTGTTCACAAACATCATATATCTCCATTTTTAAGGTGTTCTTCAACTTCTCTTTGCAATGCTTTGT
>NW_007815775.1:0-911 GCF_000696425.1 Galeopterus variegatus | reverse complement strand
TTTTTTTTCTTTGATCCATGAATTATTTAGGAAGGTGTTATTTGCTTTCAAAATATTTGGAGATTTAAAAAAAATCTTTTCTGTTATTGAGTTCTAATTTCATCTCAATATGGTCTGAGAACATACTTGGTGTGATTTTGATTTTTTCAGATTTGAGATTTGCTTTATGACCCAGAATATGGTTTATCTTCGTCAATGTTTTAGGTACACTTAAGAACAATGTGTATTTTGCTGTTGTTGGGTGGAGTGTTTTATATAAATTTCAGGTCAGGTTGGCTGGTTCTTCCTAGGTTTCTGCCTGCTTGTACTATCAATGATTAAGAAAGGGCTACTAAAATCTCTTAATTACAATTATATTGTGGATTTGTGTATTCTTTGCTCCAAAATATACTTTGATATTATTAGAACTCCCTAGCTTTCTTTTGATGATTGTTAGCATGGTTTATCTTTTCTTTTACTCTTAACCTATTTGTGTCCTTATATTTTAAATGCTTTCTTGTAGGTAGCTTATAGTTTGAACTTTTTTTTACCCAGTTTGACAATTTCTGTCTTTTAAGTGGCATGATTATACCATTTCAATTAATGCGATTATTCATATGATTAGGTTTGACTCTATTACCTCACTATTTGTTTTCTATTTGTCTTATGTGCTCTTCCCTTTTTTTCTGACTCTTGAATTAGAATATTTTATGATCTCATTTTATCTTTTTTGAGGGATTAGGTATAACTTTATTAGTTTAGTGGTTACTTTAAGGTTTATAGTATACATCTTTAACTTATCAGTGTACCTTCAAGTGACATAACACTGCATGTATAGAATAAGAATCTTAAAAGTGTATTTCCATCTTTTCCTAGCCTTTATTATACTGCTGATAAATTTTACTTTTATATGTTTTAAATCCCACAAATAG
>NW_007815774.1:0-911 GCF_000696425.1 Galeopterus variegatus | reverse complement strand
GTGTGAACTCTACAAGCTGAGACTGCCAGGCTATTAGTCTTTTGAGGTTCATAAACCACTGTTTTCCCTCTAAGAGCCCAGCTCTTACAATAGAAAGTCTTGCCTTTCAAGCCTATTAGCTTTGTTACAGACTTTTTGTAGGTAAAAACCTGAACTCCGAAAATTCCTAATCCTAAACCACTCTCTTGGTAATGTGTGTCTCTGAATGAATGGGGACGGGATTAAATAAAGGGAAGTTGGAAGAGAGGGAGGCACATCAGTTCACACTTAAAACTCTTGATACGTTATGCATAAAGATCCTTCATCTATGTACTCACCTTAACTGTTACTGTATTAACTTTGTTTTTAAGGCAAAAATAATTCTAACCCCTAACTTGTATTTTTTTTTCTGTTCTTATTTTTACAGATTTGCTAGCTCTGTAGGATCCTCATATTGTTGGTTACCATAGTTATAGAGTAGAATAAACATCTATACTTGTGTAGCATTTTTAGTTTTGATTAGAAAATCTTTCCTTATAAATACAGGTTGAGTATCCCTTATCTGAAATGCTGGAGACCAGAAGTATTTCAGATTTTGGATATTTTCAGAGTTTGGAATATTTGCACATACATAATGAGATATATTGGAGATGGAACACAATTCTATCCTAGCTGAAGGTGGATGGGAGGGTCTTTATTCCCTTGGGGATGCTGAATAAACTGTGTTGTGCCCCTGCATGTTGACTGTGACCTGTCACATGAGGTCAGGTATGAAATTGTCCACTTATGGTGCTCTGCACTGAGAAAGTTTAAAATTTTGGAGCACTTTGGATTTTATTTATTTATTTGGTTAGCATATTCATTATTACAAATCATAATTATTTTTTATGGTCCTTACTGAAAGAATGACAGGACCCGAGCTGACAGTTCAC
>NW_007815773.1:0-911 GCF_000696425.1 Galeopterus variegatus | reverse complement strand
CTCTGACTGCCCCAGGGTAGGGGGCCGCCATACATACCCAGGGGCTGCCTTCTTACAGGGGGTGGGGCCTGGCACCCCCACCTGGTGGCCACATCCCAGGTCTGCATCCTGGTAGCTGGCTCCAAGGGACCTCCCTCCTGCTGGCTGGTGGCGGGGTGGAGGGGAGCGGGGGCCTGCAGAGGGAGGGAGATCCCAACAACAGCTCCAAAAGGTGCCAACTCTGCCGGTTCCGGCTTTCCAGAGCCAGGACCCCAGGGCCATGCCGCCCACCCTGCCCCTGCCCCCACCATAAATCCATTTTAGCTCCTTTTTGCCTATTCACTGACCTGCAACCAGGTGTGAATTGGGCCCTGCCAGGGACAAAATGGCTTTGATGAGCCAAATGGCAGGGGGTTTTTTTAGAAGCGGGGAGGGGCATTGGAATCCCCCCAGTCACCCAGGCATGGCGTCCTGCAGAGACCGAGGCCCAAGAAGGGGCCAAGAAGCATGTCTTTTACAGCCTCCTCCTCCCCGGGGCCTGTGGCACTGAGCCCCCTCCCCAGGCAGCTGCCACCACTGCCTGCCAGGCCTCTGCAGAGAACAAGGAGGCTGCCCACCGTCCCCCAGGCCTGGCCCCTTCCTGGGCACAGAGACGAGTATCTGCCCTCCTGGAGGGCAGGCCTTTGAAAGAGAAGGTGCAGAGATTCTCAAAGGGACTAAAATGTCCATTTAGAAAAGTAACAAATCAGGGGGCCAGCCCGGTGGCGCACTGCTACAGTGCGCTGCTTGGGAGGTGCGGCGGCGCTCCCACCGAGGGTTTGGATCCCACATACAGACCGGTTCCCGCTCACTGGATGAGCAAGGTGCAGGGGCAACACCGAGGGTTGCGATCCCGTTGCCGGTCCCGGTCCGGTATGGGCGCGACACTGAGG
>NW_007815772.1:0-911 GCF_000696425.1 Galeopterus variegatus | reverse complement strand
ATACACACACACACAGAGAACACTAGTGAAGTAACTGTGTAATTATAAAAGACAGTTTGAATCCATATTTCTTCTCCTTTCTTCTCTTTACAGATTTAAAAAGCAGTTGTATAAAAGAATATGTATATAATTGTATTGTTGGGTTGATAATATATAGAAATGTAATATATTTGATAATAACGGCACGAAGGATATGGGGGTGGGAAGCAAAGCTCTATGGACTCAGGAAATGACACAAGATAGTAATTTTAATCCACAGAGACAGATGAAGAGAAATTGTAAATAAGAAGGTTCATAACTAACACTATAAACATATGTTTACTCTCTCCTTTTTTCTTCCAGATTATTTAAAGGACATAAAACTACATAAAGTAATAATTATGACAATGTATTTATTGTAGGGTTTACAACGTATATAGTTGTAATATGCCTAACAATAGCATTAAAAGGTGAAGGGGAATAGAGCTATATAAGAATAATGTTTTCATATCTCACTGGAATTAAGTTACTGTAAATCTGAAGTAGATTCTAATAAGTTATGATGTATATGGTAAGTCCCAGAGCAACTACTAAGACAATAACTCAAAAGAATATAGAGAAAAACATCATTAAGTAAATTAAAATGTTACTCTAGAAAATATTTACTTAATAAGAAAGAAACCAGTATGGGATAAAAAGGATAAAAGACATGAGACATATAGAAAAAAAGATATAAAATGACAGATATAAATTTATGTACATTAATAACCACATTAAATGTGAAGGGATTCAACAATCCAATAAAAAGAGAGATTGTCAGACTGAGGGGAATAAACCAAGATCTGTCTATATGCTTTCTACAGAAAATATAAATACAGGGCCGGCCCGGTGGCGCACTGCTACAGTGCGCCGCTTGGGAGCGCGGCGGCACT
>NW_007815771.1:0-911 GCF_000696425.1 Galeopterus variegatus | reverse complement strand
TCTCCTCTTTATCACTATCTTTATTGGTGACTTTATCTCTCTCTCTCTATTTACATATCTAGCAGGAATAACAGGTGACCAAAGTGTCTCATCTGGACAATTATTTAAAATAACTATCATAATTTAATAGAACATTGATCTAATCTCACATTTGTAATAGTGTATGAAAATCTACACTTTTCCTTGCCAGTGATAATTTCTCCTTGCCTCATTATTATTATTTTATTTACAGTCTAAGAGCATTATATGTCATGTTGAAAAATTTTTATTTTCTTCAGACATTCACCTGAATCCTAATTAATAGATTTATTACTGTGCTAAAATAACCTTTCTTTTTGATAGGGCATAAAGTGTAAACTCATTTTTCTATAATTGATAAGGTTGTGATAATGCTTGTATAGAATTTTACAGAATTCATATGTATATGTTTATTTCTGTGTCTCACTACTTATCACAAATTTATCATAACAGAAAATCCATTAAAATAAAAGAGCAGTAGAATCAGATGCTATAAAAGTTCTCATAAAATAGCAACATTTTCAAATAAAAATATTATATATCATTCTGGTTTTAAGTGTTCTAAGACATTATATATTTTTAAACAGGGGAATAATCCTAATCATATAAATTCTGACAATGAAGATTTACATAAAATGAATGCTTTATAACTACACTTTTTCTTAGTAATTATACACAGAAATAATAAGATAAAAGAATTAAATATAAACACACTGAATATGTTGGCTTGGTGAACTTGTTAAATTAGAACTGATTTGTTTTCTATTATAGTCATTAAAGCAATATTTAGTAGGCTCGTTTATTCTTTCAAAAACTTTAAACCTCACAATTATAAAAGACATTATCTCATAAACCTTTTGTTCTCTATTTACATTAGAAGAACCACTTGTATA
>NW_007815770.1:0-911 GCF_000696425.1 Galeopterus variegatus | reverse complement strand
CTAAAAAATAAACCAAAAAGGAAAGAAAGAGAGATAAAAAGAAAGAAAAAAACAACAAACAATAATTCTTTGAATTCTTAGAAGGAGAAAACAGAACTGTGATTATTAGAGGGGGGAAAGGGAAGAAGGAGGGGAGTTAGGGAGAGATTGGTTCATGGACACCAAGAATGACAAATATACTAACAATTCTGATTTGACCATCATATATTGTACACAGACTCTGATAGTCAACTCTGAACTTCACAAATATATAATCAATTATGTTTCAATAGAAAAAAAATACTCTTGCCTTAAAAACCTAAAAGAAAAAAAAAACTGGATTTCTTGAAGTCAATGTAATGGGATCCAATAGTGTTTTGAGCATGTAAATGAAGTAGCATCTGATTTTTAAATAGAAGATAAAATATAGCTTTCCCCCTTATTCTCTCATGAGCCACCCAAAAGCAACAAAGAGAACAAAAAGGCAAACTCTATCTTCAATAAAACCATAAGATATCTGTAACTTTGAACCAGATATATGAAATGGGCTTGCCACATGCACTGAAGATAAAAACAAAAATTGAAGTGTTGGGAAGATCAAATCAAGATTCATGTGGCTGCAAATAAGAAAAAAATGGCAGAGTAAGTACCTTGTAATAAACTTAATAAGAAATAAGCAATAGATGAAAAACATATTAAAAGTATACCATGTTCCTAAATAGAAAAACTCAATATGATAACAATGTCAGTTCTCTTTAATCTTTATTTTTATATAATCCCAATAAAACTATCAACAGGATATAAAATTAGACAATCTGACTATAAGGTCCGTGTGGAGGAAAGACAAATAAAAAACAAACATAAGATTTTAAAAAGGGAAAATAATACAGAAGGAATGCTCTGTGAGATATTTAAACATGCTACAAACCTAG
>NW_007815769.1:0-911 GCF_000696425.1 Galeopterus variegatus | reverse complement strand
GCCTGTAGAACCTGCAGCCTGACACTTGCTGTCATCACCCTAGAACCATCTCTGGAGATGAAGCAACATTCACCCAAAGAAACAAAAAAGGGCACAATATACATAAAACAATGATTTGCCAGACATTGGACATCAGGCAATGAGGGACAGTGACATAGAGACAAGGTAAACAAATGAGGTGAACATTAGTTTTTTCAGCCTACTGCCTTGAGAGAGTTTCCATGCTGCTGCACAAGGAGGGGGATCCAGGCAGAGTCTAGAGGACTCCCCGAGTTTAGAAGATGGATTGAAGAATCTGGGAGACCAAGCCAGTTAGAATATGAAGGCGCAGTATCAGAGATGAGAGACCGAGCTAGAGAAAGAACATCAGATATATGAAGACAGTCCTCCTCAAGAATTCAGCTGATGACTTGTTACTGACATCCAGGTCCTGCTGCTCTTCACTCAGAAACAAAACACTCGTCAGTCCCAAATGTCGGTGTGAGGCAGGAAGTTCACTATCAGACATCTGAGGAGATAGACTAGAAATGTCTCCCCACTTTAGGGCTTTGCGGGGAGAGGGGTTAAAGACAAGCTGAGGGAATGGAACGTGGGAAATGAAAAGCAGGAGAGAAGGGAGCATGCATGGGGTCAGGTGCACGTCTCCCCAAAACACCATCTGGTTTCTGCTCCCGTGTTTGTTGTTATCTCACGGTCCTGCTGGAGGGGTAGAATCAGCGTAGCTTTATTGGTGTCTTCCATGGTTTCCCTTGGATGGTCCATGTAAGTCTGCAGCTCCAGGCTGACTGGAAAACAACTTTACATTCAAGTAAATGTATGTCATCTTGCCCCATAACCAAGGTTTAAAATATCAAATGACAAAGGGAAAAGAGAGAACTCAGAGAAATGAATGCCGAGGGGAAAAAAAAAAA
>NW_007815768.1:0-911 GCF_000696425.1 Galeopterus variegatus | reverse complement strand
AACAATATGCTGCCTTCAAGAGACTCACCTCATGATTCTGGGACAGGTGCATCTGGCAGGCGCCTCAGGCTGCTTCTGCTCATGGCAGAAAGCGGCAGGCAGCCAGCAGGGACAAGCAGATCACATGGCAAGAGCAAGCGAGAGCTTGTTTCTTGCTTTCTGTTAGATATATATTCAGCTTAGAAACTAAATAGTCAGCTCAGGATAAAACTTGAAATCATAAATTCTATGCATTACATATAGTTGAGAAGTATTACATATTAATTTACATATACAGAGTTGTATAGGACTATTGGGAAATGTTTTTTAACCCTCAGAGAATGCTCACTGGGCACATGCAAGAACTGTAAATGCCTAAAGTTCTTTGGAAATAGAATTACTGAAAATATAAACTTATAGTGAAAGGTTTGTGAACCCCATCTTGCATGTATGGGACAGAAGATGGGGCTAATTCTAAGTTCTGGTATTCTACCGCACAGAAGGTGCCTATGGTTAACAATTAAGTTTTGTATATCACATAAGCGCTAGAGGAGAGGGTTTTGAATGCTTTTGCCACAAAGAAATGATAAATGTATGAAATGACGGATACATTACCCTGACCTGATCATTATACAAAGTATATATGTATCAAAACATCAGAGTGTACCCCATAACCATGTACAATTACAGTGTGACAATTAAAATAAAGTTTTAAAAAAGAGTCTTCCCTTCTTTTGAGTAAATAAAAAACTCGATTGACTTTTATCCAATCAGTTATTTTAGGACAGCTGCAACTTTTTTCTCTCACAAAAAGAGGTTGTCCTAAACATGCTTCATTTACTTTGCCATCTTTTTCTCCTACCTCCAAAGAAAAAAAAAGTGAGCATGTGTGTGTTGAAATTTCAGATACGGCAGAGTTTTCATGAAAAACT
>NW_007815767.1:0-911 GCF_000696425.1 Galeopterus variegatus | reverse complement strand
GGGTTGGAAATGATATTAAGAACAATGGGAAAGGGCTCCCCTAATAATGAATACTGAACAGGATAGAGTGACGAATGTGTTGGCTTTATCAGTCAGGATTATAGGTTGCAAGCAACAGGAAGAAACTTCCTAACTTAAATAGGAAAGGAGATTTTTTTTGTTTGTTTTGTTTTGTTTTTCTCAGAGACTATAAAGTACTTTAAATAATCATCAGAAAGGATCTGGAGAATCAGGCCTGAAAAATAATCAGAGATCAATAGAGGCTGGGCCCAAAATTATGCTGACAAGATCATGCTACAAGAATAATCTAGCTGGACAGGGTATAGACCCAAAGGAAATAAAATCAATATATCAAAAAGACACCTGCACACCTATGTTCATCACAGCACTATTCAGAATAGCCAAGAGATGGAATCAACTTAAATGTCCATCACTGGATGAATGGATTAAAAAACTGTGGTGTATAATGAAATACTACTCAGCTATTAAAAAAAAAAAAAAGATATTTGTAGCAAGAGGCCTGCAGCTGGAAACCATCATGTTAAGTGAAGTAGGAAGTCAGGCACAAAAAGACAAATACCACATGATCTCACTCATATGTGGAGTCTAAAAAAAAAAAAGTTAAAAAAAGTGGTTCTCATAGAAGTAGAGCGCAAAATAATGGTTACCAGAGGTGGGTTGGGGAATGGGGAGGAGCAGGGACAGAAAAGAAAAGTGGTGGACTAACAGGTGCAAAACTGTGCTTTCTACCCTAAGTGAATTCTTGTGCAGCATATGCATGTATTGAAATAACATACCCTACAAATATGTAGAAGTAAATTTTTTAAAAGTTATGAATTAAAAAAAAAGAAAGAATAACCTACTTGGGTTATTGCTGTAGGCACCACAACCACCAGTAATGTTGACATGGG
>NW_007815766.1:0-911 GCF_000696425.1 Galeopterus variegatus | reverse complement strand
TATACTTATTTCAGGAGTCATTCTTTAAAGGATTTAGACAATGGGAGAATTATCAAAAGCGAGAAGTACAACCTTAATCAAAAGTGGCTGGAATAAAGTTTTAGAATGAGAGGGAATCAAACTAAAATGAAGTTTTGCTGTCTGTCACAGCCCTGTGCTTTATAAGCTAGTGTGGCCTGTCCGTGTACTACCTACTTGATAAGCAAAGAAGTCAAGCTATAGATGCTCAAGCACCTTAAATGTCTTGGGCCCTTCGTGCTCTCCTTCTGGCTTTGCACTTGTTCTATCATGTTCTACCTCCCTTTTGACCCTTGGCATTGTCTCCTGGTACCTGTACCACCCTTGCTCTTTGGTACTAACCCACCTTGAATTTTAAAAATTGACACTTTCTGCTTCTTTATGTCTAAGACTATGATTTTCTCTGCAAGTTCCTCCTACTCCTGGTCACCATGTCCAAAACTCTAAAGAGGGTTCAGATAGTTTCACTCAGTATATAGATATTGATTGGTATATTGCCTGCAGACTTGAATCATGATAAACAGGAATCTGTGGAAACCTAGTAATAGACTAATACTACAAGGTCATTGGAATGGCCCTTAGGAAACTATCTGCTTGGTGTATCATTGATTATAACAGAGAAATTATAACAGCCCTAGGATAGCTGTGAAGAGCTAATTCACACAGTGCTGTCACATTTCTCTTACTTCTCTGTCCTTGGGCCATATTCAATCAAAATTCTTACTGTAGTGTAGGCTGATGCCAGCAGGATCTCTGAGTCTGTGACAGAGCTCTCCTGTGAGTACAGTGAATCCAACTACCTGGTGGCCATTTCTACTTAAATGACCTGTAGATAGTTGAAACTTAACACGTCCAAAGTGCAACTTATTATTACATCTTTTATTGTTTTTTTT
>NW_007815765.1:0-911 GCF_000696425.1 Galeopterus variegatus | reverse complement strand
ACCATGAACCAGAAATTACTGTCAGGTTCATCTATTTCTTCCTCTTCTCAGAGAATAAAATTTCACACTGTCTTTTGCCTAATTCCTAAAAAACAATATTTTCTATATTTGTTAAGTCTCTAGTCATTTAATATATTATCCCATATTGCCATATTGTTAAATAGAAGGTCCTTTAATTAAAATTGTCTTTTGATTTTGATTTTTTTTAATTAGAGATTTAGGGAAATTTAAAATAAAAACAAAACTATACCACCACAACTGTTGTCAAGCTGTCCAAAATCTTTGTTTTGTTTTTCAAGTAGAAAGACTAATTTGGATCATGGACAGCCTCATCCTTTATCACTTTGTAAATTGCTACCTCAATTTCCATGTGCCTCCACCTTTTCTATAATTACAAACATGTGCTATATTTTTTTGTTGGTGGTGTTATTCATATGTGTTTGTCCCCAATAGTCTTCCTTCTATAATACCACCGCTAAGGTTGGCTCAGTTAGTGGGCTCTAAAGTGTGAATTTTGTTCATATGAGGCAGGAGTAGAAGAGGGACACACACCAGGGAGGCTGCTCATAAACATTCAGACTGGATCGGCCAGTGCCTGTGCAGTGGGAAGAACAGGAAGGACAGGGGAAGGCTGCGAGGAGTTTCCACGTGGAAACACAGGGAGAGGAGAAGGTCCGAGCGCGTGCATCTCTCTCTGGCGGAGATGCCTGTGCACTTTGGTGTGTACTTTTGCTTGGTGATAAAGCCCTATCATGTTCCATGTCTCTGTCTCTCTCTTCCTTTCCTTTTGACAGTCCCATGAAAAATTATTCTTTCCTGGGCCAACAACCTGAATATGCTGCCCAGTAACGAATAGAGCAACCCTAACCTGAATGGAAGCATTTACCAAAACCTAAAGAATATGTAAAGTA
>NW_007815764.1:0-911 GCF_000696425.1 Galeopterus variegatus | reverse complement strand
GTTCATTTTACTGATGTTACTAGTTTCCATGGTTAAACTATACTTAGCCATAGATAATTTTCGTAACTCTGTCCATGTCCTTATTTCCTTTTGTAATGATTGAATCAACTAAATTTTCTTGTGAAACTTCCTTGCCTTTACAATAAAAGACAGAAGCTAACTTTGAATCAGGACTGTGCCCAGTTTTCTCCTCCTAACAGAGGAGTTGCTGGGATGCAGACCCTTCGGGCTCCTCAGTGCATTCGTGGTGCTTTGAGTAATCCTTACCTCATCTCCGTTACACAGTGAGAAGTGTAACACTGTTATAGCAACACGAACAGACTAATACAGGAGGCAAGTCCAGGTGATGAAAGACCTGCAGGTCACAGCTTGTACTCGTGTGCAGTTAGAAGACAGTGGAGGGTTTTAGGCTGGAGGGTGACAAGACTTGGTCTAAACAGTGTGAGAATGGACTGTGCGAGGTCAAGAGCAAAAGCCGGGAGACCCAGCAGAAGGAGCTTGATCCAACCTCTACTTGACTGCCTGTCAAATATGTGAAGACTGTCACTTTCCTCATCAATCTTTTCAGTGCTCCAGCGGCTCCTCACATGGCGAGGTTGTGGTGTTCCTCCCATCTGCTGTGGACCCACGGACTGCTCGGACCTCCTTCCAACACCATCCTCGATCTCTGTGATTCCTCTTCCTCTCCCATCTGCTCCACCCAATGCCCCAGTGGTCCTAAGAAACTAGCTTTATCTTCTTCTCCCTGATGGTAACGTCAGGACCAGTCTGATTGCTGCAGCAGCAGGACGGGGCAGAGGGAGATGCTGGGCCATGAAACAGGTACAAGAAAGAGCTCAGCCATCCCTGTGGGGAGCCCTGAGACAAAGACCACCCTTCAGAGAGTCCTGAGTTGGGGCAAGGAGGCCGGG
>NW_007815763.1:0-911 GCF_000696425.1 Galeopterus variegatus | reverse complement strand
ACAAATTTAATCTTCTTTAGAAAGATAAAAGAATGAGACATTTTATCACCTTAAGTGTGGTATAGGATTTCATACTAGGTATGTATAGAATTTATTTATTGATTGTAGGAAGGTGAGAAAAGCTCACTGTCCTGTTATTATAGTAGAACTATTAATAATGGGTGAGCCAAATGCTTTCCCTTTCTGAGCACTCAAGAGTCTCTGGATTTCCATGACACCATTAATTATAGAAGCATGTATTAATTAAATATCTTTGAACTTATGATTTTTTGAGATATCTGTGACAGCTGTATATTGTAATAAACACTGCAAGTTATCTTCACAGTATCTCTTCTTTCTCACTAATAAAACCCTGATTTTTTTCCCAGCTATAATTTAACCATACCAGGTAGTATATCATTATAATTTAAAGCTAAACCAATTAGATAGTCTGCCAAATAATCAATTTTCCAAGTTGCCTTGCTGGAAAATTAAGGCATAGCCACATGGCCCAGTTTTGGACAAAGAGAGAAAAGGTATGTCTGACAGGAGCTCCTGGGAAAGATTCTGCATTCCTGATGAAAGGCACATGTGCAGTTGGCACTACCTGTCCTTCCTTCCTTCCTGCCTTGAACATGCCCACATGTCACAAAAAGCATGAGTACAAAAATGAACCCTCTAGGGATGCCACAGCAGAAAGATAGGGGCGGGATCCATGCTGACTTTGTTTAGCAGTTGAATCAAGACCTACCTATTTACTCTTCCTTCACTTTTTCTTATATGAACAAAATACATCCTGGATGTTCAAGCCATGGTTAGGTTTTCCATCACTTGAAGCCAAAACAACATCTCAACCACTATTTCCACTAGCCTAGTTTCTATACTTAGTGATTATATAATGAATGAACAAATAAGGACAGTTGGGGGAAAAA
>NW_007815762.1:0-911 GCF_000696425.1 Galeopterus variegatus | reverse complement strand
CCACCGGGCCGGCCCCTACAATAAAGATTTCTTTAAATCAAATTCAATTCCAATTAATAAAACTTTATCTAGTTAAAACTTTGGAGAGATTTCTCAAGTTCTTTACCATGGGGAAATGGCTTTGAAAGTCCAAAGAAAGAAAATAAGGCATTTCCCTTTCATGAGTAACAATGTGAAAGTCTCTTAGAAAGGATTCTTTCATTGTGAGGTATAGATGTCCATTAAGTCAACTGAAACAAAGAGAGCGAATGCACAAGGAAGTGTAGGTGTCTAACTAAACCCAGAATAATGCAGCAAGGTATCAGGAGAAAATGTATCTACTGCATCCTCAGCTTCTAGAACAATGCCTCATTCAAAGTCAGGGTTCAATAAACATTTGTTGAATGGAAGAATGAATGAATTCTAAATTTCTAGGGGATGGGATCCAACTTGCTGCACTTGGGTCAGGTGTCCATAACCTGGTCCAATCAGTTTTGGCCAGAGGCAGGATTATGTAGAACCCTGGTGGCAGGAGTGGATGTGGGTCTCAGAAAAGGAATACTGTGGGGCCAGCCCGGTGGCGCACTCGGTAGAGTGCGGCACTAGGGAGCGTGGCGGCGCTCCCACCGAGGGTTTGGATCCCATACAGAGACTGGTCCGCTCAGGTTGAGCGCAGTGCGGGTGTGACACCGAGGGTTGCGATCCCATTGCCGGTCACGAAAAAAGACAAAAAGGAAAAAAAAAGAAAAGAAAAGAAAAGAAAAGGAATACTGTGACCAAAAAGACACCCTAAAGAGTGTCTGCCTGCTAACGAAGTAACGACTACCTGGCCTTAATGGAGCTGCTGAGTTCACTTTTCCAGTGTAATGAGGGAAAGCACTATAAATTGGGGCAAGGTAGAGGCAGTTGAACAGAAAAATCATATTGATTAA
>NW_007815761.1:0-911 GCF_000696425.1 Galeopterus variegatus | reverse complement strand
TTTTTTTTTTTTGTCTAATTGCCCTGGCTATGACTTCCATTGCAATGTCAAATACAAGTTGTTAGAATGGGTATCCTGTCTAATTCCTGATGTAAGGGAAAAATCTTCAAGCTTTTTCACCATTGAGTAAATGTTAGCTGTGGGGTTGTTTTATATGTTCCATATCATGCTGAGGTACATTCCTTGTACATTTAATTTATTGAGAGTTTGTGTTACGAATGTTGAATTTTGTCTAATGCATTTTTCTGCATATATTGAGATGATCATATGATTTTTTGTCCTTCATCCTGTTAATGTGGTGTATCACATTTATTGATTTGTGTATGTTGAACCATTTTTGCTGATTAAATGAAACTTAATCATGGTCATTTTAATGTGCAGTTGACTTTAGTTAGCTGGTACTTTGTTGAAGATTTTTACATCTATGTTTATCAGGAATATTTGCCTATAGTGGGGTTTTTTTTTTTAATGCTGTCCTTCTCTGGCTTTAGTATAAGGCCTCAAAAAAGAGTTTAGAAGTGTCCCCTCCTTTTTAAGTTTTTGGAAGAGTTTGAGAGGATTGGTGATAATGTTTCTTTAAATGTTTGGAAGAATTCACTCATGAAATCATCTGGCCCTGGGATTTTCTTTGTTGGGAGATAATTGATTACTGATTCAGTCACTTTACTTGTCCTTGATCTGTTCAAATTTTCTATTTCTTCATAATTTAGCTTTAATAGGTTGTAGCTTTGTAAGAATCTGTCCTTTTCTTTAGGTTATCCAACTTGCGTATACTTGTTCATCATAGTCTGTTATGATTCTTAGTATTTTTGTGGTATCAGTTGTATTATCTCCTTTTTCAAAACTGATTTTATTTATTTTAGTCTTCTGTCTTTTCTTTTTAGTTAGTCTTGCTAAAGGTTTGCCAATTT
>NW_007815760.1:0-911 GCF_000696425.1 Galeopterus variegatus | reverse complement strand
AGTTAGGCACATTATTTGTCAGTGTCCTCAAGCTCCAAAAGAGGTTATCACTCCAACCATGAGCTTTGCAGATGGTTTTAGCACACATAACCATCTTAACACGAGTCCATCTCAACTAACCTCACAGAATAGCTTCCTCCTGGCTGTTTCCCAGTAACATCACCTCAAACTCATGGCTTTCTCGTAAATTCAAAAAAATCTCAGCCCCTAGAAATGATACAGTATCTTTTATTATTATAACTTATTGTGGTTTATAACGAAAGTTTTTTTGTAATATAATGTGTTTGATTTCTAGTTGTTGATTTCTAGTTATGAAATCAATACCTTTTGTAAAAAATTGGAAAATATAGAAAGGCAAAGAGAAAAAGAAACATTTTGGATTTTTACTCTTCTCTTCCACTACATCTTCACAACTTTTACTACATCTTAGCTTCTTTCCAGCGTCATTAAATTATCTATATAATCTTATGGTATGTAAAATGCATTGTAATTTATCCAATTGCCAATTATTGGAAATTGGGTTTGTTTCTAAAATTTTGCCATTAGTAATAAGCCTGTGATGAATATTCTCATAATGAATTTTACACAGAATGCTGAGTTCCTGTTTCACCACAGCCTCACCAGCACTGGAAATGATAACTGCTTTGCAAATGTCTTAACAGATATTCAGCTCCAAAGAGGCTGGATGCTTTCATATTTATTGACAAATTGTATTTATTTTCTGAATTATAAAATTACATTAATTGCCTTTTTAATATGAGTATTTTTTTCTTACTGATCTATAAGTGGTCCTTATAGACTAAAGATATCAATTCTTTATAATAAGTTTTGCAACATTTTTTATAAGTTGTCATATGCCTTTTAGTGTTTATTATATGTTTTGACATATAAGCTTCCAGATGCTCATGGGA
>NW_007815759.1:0-911 GCF_000696425.1 Galeopterus variegatus | reverse complement strand
AACTGTTTTAACTCCTGCTCAATATACTGTATGGCTACAAGAATATTGGGAAGCCTTGCATGCTATTTCACTTGAAAATTTATGATGTGAGGTTCAAATTAGCATGGACATGTTGCTTGATCAAACAGCTAGAACAGCCATAAAGGGTTGGGACAAGCTTCCTCAGGCAAAATGTAAACTTCAACCTCTTGCTTCCTCTGATGTGGCCTTTGATACAAAGATTAGATAAGACTCAGCCACTGTTGACATTATTTGTTGAACAAAAATTAATTACAGATTTGGGGGCTGATGTTACCATAATTGCTAAAAAGGATTGTACTCCATTATGGAAAGTAACTTCTTCACCAGTTACACTTACTGGATTAGGCAGGTTCAAAACCCCTTATCAAAGTAAAGACCTTTGTTGGGTACTGGCCCCGAGGGACAAACTGCCTCCATTATGCCTTATGTTTCAGATCTCCCTCGAACTCAAGGGGGCCCAAACCTCCCTGCTCAGTGTAATATTTATATTGGGACATCTCCCTCAAAATTTATCATGATGGCCATGGCCACAGTCCCACCATCCAAATTAAAATGGACCTCTGGTCCTCGAGTTTGGGTGGAACAGTGACCTCTTAAAGGGAAGAAATTAAATCAAGCTACTTTATTTGTTAAACGACAGTTGCAAATGGGACATTTGGAGCCATGTCATGGTCCCTGGAATGCTCTCACTAAATCTTTTGCTACTCTTAGACAGGGACCTGCTGTGTCTTATATAGATTTTATTAATTGTCTTCAAGATGCTGTAACTAGACAAATTGACAATGCTCATGACAATCCAGAACTGCTATCAAAAATTTATTTACAATTGATCAAACAAGTTAATAATGCTGGTTTACAAGTAGCTCCAGATAAAATTCAAAAAAAGGAGC
>NW_007815758.1:0-911 GCF_000696425.1 Galeopterus variegatus | reverse complement strand
CAAAGAAATACACACACACACATATTTAAGTATTTTTATAAAACTTCTTTGAAGAGTATGAAAATTAGCCTCATTTTCTTTTACATTTTGTTAATGGAAATTGATTCATTTGAAAAGAATAAAATCACATAAATTGAGTCACTCCTATATCCTTTTGGGATTTGATCTCCACATCCTTGCCCAATACATTTATAAGCAAACAATGTTACCAACAAAAAAAGGCCACTTGGTAGAGGAAGTGAAGGCGTCCCCTTCTGACCATCTATGGGGCATCACAATTCTAGGTCTATCTAGAGGTGCCGCAATGAGGATTTGCAAGAGAAAAGCCCAAACTTTTCCTTAGTTTGCTGGGCTCCACTGTCTTCATGGGTGTCATTCCCAACCATCCCCCTTTCATCCTACAGCCACCTGCCATCTCCTGAACTGATGCCCCTGTGCCTGTGCCCACAGGCCACCCACTGCTTGGAGGACTAGCCCCTGCCTGTACATACCCTCTTATCCTAATCGACACTCACCACCTCTTTCAGGCACCTGCCTTTGATCTTCTCATGGTGTAAACACTTATGATGAGTCTCTGGTCAAGGAATTGAAAACTAGACCCAAGACCTAGTCTCTGCCCCAAGGACGCAGCCCACAATGAACTCCACCCAGCTACCTGGACTGTGCATGGCCACTGCAGCTGCAAGTGGAGGTTTCTAGGGTTCAGGTCAGTGTGTTGAGTCCTGGCTGTCATCTTTTTGTCCTTACTCACCTTTTAACTCCATAGAGAGCCCTAGTAGAAATTCTCTGGTCTCCTCTGTGACCCATAATATCTCAGCAAAGCTTTCCTGTTTCTGTCCCACCTTGCCATCACAGAAAGGGGCCCACAGGTCTCAAAAGATTCACCAGACCCTACCTTTTCCTCTGACTCC
>NW_007815757.1:0-911 GCF_000696425.1 Galeopterus variegatus | reverse complement strand
CGAAAAGAGGGGCAATACCTCATACTCCACACACATCCTCACCACCTCAAGGAGAGAGGGGGACATAGCACATGCCACCTGACCAAAATGTCCAGCAATCCCACTTCAGGGAATGTCCCCCAAAGAACTGAAATCAATAGGTTGAAGGGATATCTGTACTCCCATGTTCATTGCAGCATTATTCATTAAGAGCCAAGATAAAGAATCAACCTGAGTGTTTATTAACAGATGAACAGATAAAGAAAAGGTGGTATACGGACACAATGTCATACTATTCAGCCATAGAAAAGAAGAAAATTCTGTCATTTGCAACAACTCGGATGCATCTAGACGACATTATGCTAAGTGACACAAGTCAGGCAGAGAAAGACATGCTGAATGATTTTACTTGAATGTGGAAACTAGAAAGGTCAAACCCATGGTACTAGAGACCAGAATGTTGGTTAGCAGAGTCTGGGAGCTGGGGGAGTATTGACCGATGAGTACATAGTTTCACTTAGGAGAAATAAGGTATCGTGACCTACTACACACGAAGGTGAGTATAGTTAATAATAACGTATATTTCAGAATTACCAAAAGAGTAGATTTTCAGTGTTCTTACCAGAAGGGAGGAAGTATGTGAGGTCACGAATATTTTATTTACCTAACTTGCTCACTGCACAATGTACACATGTATGCAATCATCACATGGTACCCCATAAACATATGCAGTTGCTAGCTGTCAATAAAAAGAAAAAATTAAAGTCAAATAAAAAGCAATACAGTGCAGTGTTGGCGTAAAGTGTACAACAGAGGAACAGTATAAAAACAAGCTCATACCATCTATGGCAACTGGATTTTCACAAGTGTTTTTTATGACCATAACAAATGGTGCTGAGACAACAGAATAGCCACATGGAAAAAAATGAAAT
>NW_007815756.1:0-911 GCF_000696425.1 Galeopterus variegatus | reverse complement strand
AAAAAAAAAAAAAGAACTTGAGAAGGATTCTCAAGTTGACTTTCATTGTTGACTTTGAAGATGATGGGACCACGTGGCAAAAACCTGAGAGCATTCTGATGTTAAATGCCAGGAAATTTAAAAAAGAAAAGAAAAGAAAACCTGAGAACATTTTCTAGGAGCTGAGAATGACCCCTGGACAACAATGAGGAAGAAACCAGGGATCTCAGTCCTATAACTTCAAGAAACTGAATTCTGCCAACAATGTGAATGAGCTTGGACCCGATTCCTCCTCAGAGCCTCCAGATAAGACTTGGAGTGTTTCACCTTGATTGTGAAACACTGAGTGTAGAATCCAGATGAGTCTTCCCCAGACTTCTGACCCACAGACACCATGAGATAACGAATGAGTGTCATTTTAGGTCACTAAATTTGTGGTAATTTGTTATGCAGCAGTATCTAGCTAGTACACTGGGTTATTTCTATGTGGCCAAACTGTTGACTGGGATCACCAGTCTTATATGCAAAGACACTTTAGAACCATGGACAGTGGGATGTGTACTGGGGAAGAGCTGATTGGCTGGATTAGTTACCATCTAATATGGAGTGATTCTATTGGGCAGTCTTTGTCTTGGGCATCAATCCCTGGACCAATCAGGTCTTGTTAGGGTCTGCAGACTCAGCCTCTCTTTGCCAACCATAAAGATGGGAGCCTCTGTAGTCCTATAAGGTCTGGAGGGAGCAAGTCCCTGCCTAGTTTTTCAGAAGAATCTTGTACCACACTCTTCCTCATCCACACAAGCCACTGCCTGGCTTCTCCTATCCACTTCCCAGTTATTGCCAAGTGCTGTTCCTGCAATCAGAAACGTCCTTCCTTGATCCCCTTGAAACTCCCCCACCCTTCACCTTGCCTACTTCCATTCATTCTTCAG
>NW_007815755.1:0-911 GCF_000696425.1 Galeopterus variegatus | reverse complement strand
TACAAGATAAGATATAATTTATTATAAATATAAATAATCTGAAAAACTAAATGAACCAAGTAAAAAAGCACTTAAGAACATGCCCAGCACACTGTAGGACCCCCATGAGGGTGGATGACACAGGGCTCCATAATGACACCTCATTGATGGCAGGACGGATGCAGCATTCCAGGCGTCTGATTACCCACTAAACTGAAATTGCCCCTTCAAATGCCAAAACTGTGTTTTAATCCTTGATTATGGAAGTTTAAAGCTATAAGCTTCTTTGCTTCTCAGCCATCACCCAACCTTTGGGGTCCTCCTGATGCCGGGCTGCCCTCAGGGCTGTCTGGTGACTGGCTGTACACACGACTGTGGCCTTCGAGCGTGCCCGTGATGATCTGTACGCCAGCTTTGACTTGTTGTTCCTACCAGAAGCAGTGTCCTCCCAACAGCCTTCTAGTTTTTTTCTGTTTTGAGAACTAGCCCAAGTTGAGTTGATAAAAATATATATTAAATTGTTAAGATTAAGAACTTGAAAAACGACTGACTTGACTGTATAAAAATTTGTAAGACTTGTGTAACCAAGTATATAGAATTGGCTTCCAGTTCAAGGTCAATGACTGGCCCACATGCTTAACTCCCCTTCCTCCTAAAACACCATTGATGAAAAATAAATTTCCAGAAAATAAATCTGTTAATAACACTGAGAATACGAGAGCACACCAGCTTCTGGAGGAGGGAACACAGATGCCATCGCCGACATCCGGGGGCCACAAGAAGCCACAACCCAGGATGCAAACATAAGGCCGATCACGATCCTGCTTCCCAGTGGAGCCCTGGGAGTCCTGAAGCTCCAGTGCACCCCCAAGGCAGTGAGGAAGGTATCCAGGGACATGCACCTGAGAGCTACAGACAGAGCAGCCCACCCG